>NC_051179.1:188981692-189006571 GCF_013339695.2 Rhipicephalus sanguineus | reverse complement strand
GCTGTCCAGGTAACCCACTTCCTTGCAGGCGCTGCACTTGCAGGTTGAAACTTTCACTGCATCTGTGTGCGCAGGATTTTTTATTGCTTGGAGCATGCATGCGTTAGCCGATGAGGGTTGCAACGTGGGCTTGTTGGTTACTCATTTGAAAGGCTTTTGGTGTAGCGCGAAAGGAAACACGGACACTCAGAAGGCACACAGGAACACCACACAGCGCTACTTAGCAACAACATGTATATTTTCAAGAACACTGATCCCCTGCTATGCCAATTTTGGTATACTACAAGTTATGGAGACGACCAGGAGAGCGCCCAGACGTAGGCGGCTAGATAGATAGATAGATAGATAGATAGATAGATAGATAGATAGATAGATAGATAGATAGATAGATAGATAGATAGATAGATAGATAGATAGATAGATAGATAGATAGATAGATAGATAGATAGATAGATAGATAGATAGATAGATAGATAGATAGATAGATAGATAGATAGATAGATAGATAGATAGATAGATAGATAGATAGATAGATAGATAGATAGAAACGGCCAAAGTGCCTGAGGTTCGCTAAGAAATGCTTCGCATTTTATAACTCAGTGGAGGGATGGAAGAGTACTGAGGCAGGTTCGCGGATCAACGTCCCGTCGAAAATCGTCAACGTTAATAGTAAATAGGTGTTGTTATTCCCTGGACATGGTGCGCTTTATCCAGATTTCCTGTATGGAAGTCTGCGCAAGTGCGAACAAGCCGCGGCCTTTACCAGTAGTAAGCGAGTCATCCAAGATAATATGTATGGCGAATGTAAGCAAAGAATACCCGAAAAGCTCAAGTACAGCTAGGTTGAAAAAAAAAAACAAGAAAGGCGAGGTTTACTTCTACTATGTAACTAAACTGCACACATATTAGACGTAGATTTGTGCATTCTGGAATTGTAAGCGGCGAACATTCACTGGAATTCAAAGATCCACTGAAGCGTCAATGCCACCATCACAGTGGCTGTAAAAAGGCAGTGAGCCAGCTGTACCAGCGTTCTTGTAAAGAATATGGCCTCTTTCTTTGTATTGCCTTTTTTTAAAAAAATTCGGCAGATGCAACTTATTCAATCAAGCGTTGCGAGTTGGACCGACTTATTTGGGCATTTTTGAGTAGTTATGAGTATATCATCCGCAGGACCGTACCGAGAATTTTTTTCGGGGTGGCGGGTAGGGAAGCACTCGCTGAAGACCTTGCTATCTGAGGAAAGTACCCATATGAGGAAGGAACTATTGGGCGGGAGGGGCCTCCTAACCCCCCCCCCCTTTTGGCTAAGGGATTGACCGTGCTATTAATTACCAGGCACGTCAACTACACCGACGCCCGAAGGGTATCCTATGGTCCGACGTGAAGTCGCTACTCACCTTAGAGCACAGACGTTAGTTTTGTCGGCATGGACTGGACGCTACGGTCTAAAAAAAAGGGGGAGCGAGAATGGAGCAACGGGCTCCGTTTCTCCTTCGGAGCAGCGACTTTCTCCTTTGCGGACGATTTACTCGTCGCGCCCTCTTGCGGCAAGCGCCAATGGAGAAACTTTTCTCCTCAACCACGTGACTTGCGCGCGCGCGCATGCGCACGCCGAGTTACATCGTGAGTGCGTGCTGGGGAGAGTGGCTGCCCTTTCGCGCTCACTCGGCAGCCTGAGACTAGACTAGTGCTACCGATTCTGGCCAGTCGCGTGCAATTACTTGTACCTAGGATTCATGCGAGCAATACACGAGTGGCGTTCACTGTTTTTGTTCTATGTGTTAAGTAACGTATGTGGCGTTTTTTTTTCCTTTTTTTTTTGTCGCTCGGCGTGTGCGCGATGCGCCGCATACTTTCGTGTGTCTCGTGTTGTTTGTATACGTTTGCGCACGATCTGCTTGTCATAAATACAGTAAGTACCGCTTCACAAAACAGTCTTGTTTTAATGAACACCTTAGAGTGTACACCAATAATTAATTTTTTTTCGCCGTTAACATACTTGGCAAGAGCACGCGTTTTTAGTTTTGCACAGCACTTATAGCACTTATCAATACAACAAGCAATATAAAGAAGCATGAAATTTAATTTTTTCAATATTTTAGCAAACGTGATACCACTGGCAGTGCATGCGTGAAAGTACGATAATATATAATTGCTGGAGTTTTACGTTTAGAAACCACCGTATGATTATGAGGCACGCCGTAGTGTGGGACTACGGATGAATTTCGATCAAGTGGGGTTCTTTAACGTGCACCTGAACATAAGCACATGGGTGTTCTTTGCCTTTCGCCCCCATCGAATTGCGGCCGCCGTGGCCGCATTTTAACGTTAAACTGCATCATAATTGCACATATCTGAAAAATAATCAATGACTTCTGCCAATTAAGCCAAAATTCTCAATCACATGCGTTTTCGAACACGCATGCCATCACTGAGAATTAAGACGGACTTATACACGCGTGCAGTATGTATCTCTCGTTCTCAGGATTTTGTTTAGCGTGCGAAACTCAACACAAAATGCGCTTCAAATGACAGCTGTGCACAGGAGGTAATCACTAACACTTTCACTCACCTTTGTGAAAAGAGTATTCCAAATCCAACGCAAGACTAACCACCGCCACAACGACAACTACACAGTTGTCGCACAATGACCGCAATTTGACGCGCCAGGCGAATACCGTGACGTAACAGTAGCAGAGTAGCATGTAGGTACAGCGTACTGAATATATTACAGAACACGTAGTGTGGGTAGCGTTCTTTTCCATAATTCGCGCGGTGTAGCGCTAGTTTCTCTACTCAAGTAATCGAGCTGCCGCGACGCCAAGAGCCTGACATCGCTTTCGAAAGGCCACCGTCTGGTGCGAGGCCATCTTGTCTTGTTTCTTCGCACGACCCGCGTTGTAACGTGCGTATACACAAATGAGACGGCCGTACCGCATCAGAAGCATTGTCATTGAAGGGCTAGCAGTTGAACGAATCCATGGCTCATCGTCATACTTGTGGTAAACGCTTAAATAGCATGTGAACAGATGTCAACGCCAAACCACTCAACGAAGTCGATTTGACGAAGGCGACAGAATCTGAACGTCTGAACTGCATGTTGCCGATGTTGCAGCCTTCCACAGTAACTATAGAAAATAAAGAAATCAGAGAGAGAACTTTTATCGATATTAGGCTCAGCGGGACCGTTTTTTGTGATTACCAGTGCCGCATACTCTTTATCAGTCGAGAATCGATGCACTCGCTAGGCCTAAATCTATTGCTCGCTTCACTGGCTTAGCGTCAGCCATCTTGATTTTGACGGGGGAGGAACGGTTTCTCCAATAAAAAGGGAGGAAAGTTCCTCTGTTTGAAGACGAACATTGGGGACATCGCCGTTTCTCCCTTAAAGGAGAGGGTCACTCCATTGTTTTTAAGAGTGTACGGTGCGATGATGTGCACATCATAAGAAGCGGTTTTTCGCAGCAAATTCGCGCGTAAGCTTTCTATTAGTGCGGAATACGCACATACCAGTGATGAAATGGTCTCCGCACACTCTGGCTCCACCGTTCGGCATCCAAAGGCTACCTGTCGCTGTGGCTCCCTTCACAGCCGCGGCCCACCTCATTTTTCTTTCTTCGCTCCACGGAAATCTATACATGCGTTCGCCTTTGACGCTCGAGTTGGAGCAGCCAACGGCTGAACAACCGACCATGGTTTTGCAAGGCGAAGACAAACGGGTGACCGCGCGCGCGAATGCCGAACAATCCGAGGCCTACGGCGGAGCGGTTCGCCGTCTGCTTGCATCGAACCGGAAACCGGCAGCAGACGACGCATCCCACAATCCCTCGCTCTTTTGCCGGTCACCTATTGGCTGAACCAGAAGGAAAAGGGGAAGGGGGTGGGGTATTCCGAGGAAAAAAGCAAAGAAAAACGGGGGGGGGGGGTATAGACGTTTTGCTTGCATTAGGTTTGTAAGAGGGAGAGGGAGCACCACTTAAAAAAATCCCGCCATATCCACGAAGTGAATAAATGATTGAGGAGCTGTCTCGGAGATAATAGAGCTTTGCCTGCGTTAAAGTCATCATCAAGGCGCTCGAAGAACAAGAGGAAGGAGACTTCTCTATCGCGCGAGCTGCGCCTGGAGCGGTCGCCTCTGAAACTGGGGTTACGCTTACGGCGCGGGACATTGCCCCAGCTTAAGAACCTGGCGCGCCAGCTCCTAAAATGATACGGTAGAAATTTCTAGAAGGAGGGCTTAACTCTCATTGGTTTTCGTTGTGGATGTAATATATCGGATAGATTCAAGAGCCCCCTTGGAAACGTTATATACCTGCTGGCTGGAGTGTATTGAACTTCTGAATAAGGTACGACTCTGTATGTATTCTGTCTCTTGGGGACCAGAAATAGGACTGAAGTATCTAGATTTCGGGATCGTCCAAGTTGTGACCTGCTACATTAAAATGCTGTGCCACTGCTTTGGGTAACTTCGTCGCCGTGTCCGCGCGATGCCCTATTCATCTAACATTAACAGGCTGTGCCGTTTCGCCGACGTACCGTTTGTGACAACGTGAACTTTCGATCATGTAGATGACGTTTGAACTAGTAGAAGTAAAACTAGGATTTATATGGTGGACGTAAACACTTCCGGTGCTTTTAACTACAACGCCATCTTGAAGGTGTTTACATGTCTTACATCTTGGACGAGAACAAGGTGTTATGTGGGCAGTAGAATGAGGGTTTACTTTTGCATGCACTAACACGTCCTTAGGATTCCTATTGCGGCGATACACGACCTCTGGTGCTTCGGGAAACGCTTTTCTAAGGTGCTCATTGCTTGCCAGTATAGGATAATACTTACTCAAGAATATTATTTATGTTTGGGAGCGCATTTGAATATTTGGTTTTAAATGCTATTGTGTGATATGCACTTAAATAGGGTGTTTCAAGACACCACGCCCGCGAAGTTCTTGAGCCCTTCCTCATTTATAGGCTGAGTACCACTACGTCTGGTATTGATGAACGCATTGTCAAGCTTACGTGCTTATCTGCTGTCTAGTACAATGACATTATGAGGAAGTGCACATTGAAGTACAATCGGTGCGTTCCCAGGTACCGAAAAGTATTTATTCTATTTATTTGTCTTTTTTAATTATTGCATTTCATATTCACATAAATCTTCTGAATTCCAGATAGCATTGTATCCCTGAACCACTGCGCAATAGCACACTGCGGTTGTGATAGTGTACTGCACGAGTATTTGCAATAGGCACATGCAGTGGCTTTACACTTCTATTTCACACAACTGTGACAATAGCCTTCCGTATTGTGGCACCACGGCCGGACTGGAGAATCACGCGGGCGTTGAAGCAACGCCATGACTCAGCGCCAACTGGTCTGCTGGCATCCGCATGTCTTTGTGTGTCTACAAAGCCTCGTTATAGAAGTGTAGAAAGCAAACTACAAGTCGTTTGTTTGTTATTCGTGCGTACATTTTTATTTATGTCTTCGGGTTGAGCGTTTACTTTTGCTTTACACACACACACACACACACACACACACACACACACACACACACACACACACATACATACATACATACATGCATACATACATACATACATAAATACATACATACATACATACATACATGCATGCATGCATGCATACATACATACATATGTGTGTGTGTGTACATCGGGGGGGGGGGGGGTGGAGGTGAATGCAGCTAAGCCAGCAATGCACAGATGCGAAACCGCCTGGAGCGGGCCCACGTTTGGCGCTTGCGCTTCCTTATGCCAGGAGTCAGGACAGACCGTCAGTCGTGGACCGCTCTTCGACTAGTCATGGTGTTTTTGTTGCGGTCGCCGCCGCATTCTCTCTGAGGGGTCCGGCCGACCACTGGCCCCGAGCCCACATTTGGCGCCCAACGTGGGTGGCACCAGAGGTACGCCGGAGAGAAGTAATAGGCGACGATGGAGTGCGCGCGCGTGGTTCGTGGCGCGTGCTGGTGAGTAGAGTACTCGGCGCGGCGCTGGCCGTTGACTGTGTGCCGGAACTGAGAAGACGTAGTCGTGTCCCACTCTCTATTTATGTAAGAGACAGATAGAGTGAGCGTGTATAGATAAGTAGTTTACAGTCCATTTTCTCTTGCATATTGCTCCCCATAAAAGTGCGCGTCATTCCATCAAACCCACACTCGCAACGATGGCTACGCAGAACGATGGCTATGCGGAACATTTTGCATTTTTGCTCTAACCTCATGCGACTACTATACAAAAGCACGCGACAATCCAGCACAGCTTTAACAATGAGCCATCTTCCGATAACTCTGATATTAATGGGACTAGAGCGAGGTACAAGACGCACTATAGAACGCCGTACAGCCTGCAAGATGGATACAACGGCATCCGCCATCGATTGCCGATAACGCCGTGGGCAAGGCAGAGCGGGAGAAGAAACGAAACAGAGGCGTCAGGAGCTTTTCCAGGAAATTGCGAAGGAGCTATGAAAAGGGATCACCAGAGCTGAAAGCACGGTCATAAATATCGTCACGTCACTGCACGCTAAGTACAATAGCGCGGAGATTAGGTGAGACGTACGACAGGGTAGCACCGTCCATTGCTATAGTGATTGATTATGAATTAGTCCAAAAATCACCGCATTCTGAAGCCACAACTGTTTTTTTTCAGGGCAGAGCCCAATGTCCTTTTACTGTTTTTATTGTGCTGTTATCATTATTTCCTACAAGTTATTTGATTGTTAAAATTTCTTCATACGTATACTTTTTTTTGCCGATGCTTGCAGTTATTTACTAAGCAACAATAACTAGCAACATACATATAGCTCAAACGACGATCTTAGCCATTCCTAGAGGGTATGTAATTATTGGCGAATGACACTGAGCCTGTCAAAATTAAAGTTTTATTATTTGTTCGCGAGCGAAATAATATACATAATTTATTGTGTTTATATGAAGACACTTGTAGGGATATCTTACAACACCTATATTCTTACATTTGAAGAACAGACTGTTGGGCGAGTTGGTAATGCATTCTGTAAAAACTGCGCGAAAAACGTGGACAAAGGGAGAAACGGACGACACAAGCGCATACTAACAACTGAAAGTGTATTGAAAAAACACAGAATAAGAAGAGCAAATAAACCACGTGTGCAAGGTTAAACAACAGACAGTTACAAGTGCGCATCGAGATACGCAATCTCCGCCTCGTGCAACGCCACAGATGGCCTGGCAACACAACTATCTCCAGCTTTGAAGATTGCCTGGCAACACAACTATCTCCACCTTGCACACGTGGTTTATTTGCTCTTCTTATTCTGTGTTTTTTCAATAAACTTTCAGTTGTTAGTATGCGCTTGTGTCGTCCGTTTCTCCCTTTGTCCACGTTTTTCGCGCAGTTTTTACAGAATATATCCTTACAGTTACAACTTTTTCTTACAGTTTTTGTCTTTATCGCCCCTGAGCGTCCATTTTATGAACGTCATATTCGTGGCGGAAATACGTCACTAAAATCTTAGTGGACGCCAGCATAAAATACTGCCGTGTTGAACAAAATATTTTGTCATTTCGTATTCGATAAGATGTGATGGCGGGCCCGCCTGTTGCATACGGCTTGCCGGATCATGATTAACTTCGATAGCCCGGCATAGTTCTGACGTTGTACGTGTAGTCTTTTACTGCACTGTATTTCTTTAAAGAGCGGAGCTCTTGAAACTTTTTGTTGCGCCGGGTAGAGCGAGCACTAATTATCATCATCATGAACCGGTAAGAGCTCGCTTGGTCTTTTTCAACTTGTGCTTCGCTCTCACAACACGTAGTACATCGATTGGTCCTCTTCTTCGTCTTCTGCTTCGCTTCCAAAACACGTACGCCGGTTTCTCCGGCGTCTCCTGTAATAACCCTGATGGGTGAGAGGAGAGAACGAGCACAGGCAGAAAGAGACAGAAGAAAGATACAAAGAAAGAGGAAATCATGGCGAAAAAGATTTCCGATGAGGCGGCGGGATTCGAACCCGCGTGCCCACGATCTGAAGGCGAACGTCCTAGCCACTCGGCTACCCAGGCACGCAGTTGAGCATAGCATAGTCTTCTTGTATAGTATAGTATAACAAAGTGGCGGGAAAGGGAAGGAGAGAAAGAGAGAGAACGAAAGAAAAAATACAGAGAAAGTAAGACAGATGTGAAGAGAAATGAAGAGATAGAAAAAAAAGGAAGCGATAAATAGAGAGAGAGAGGGAAGGGCAAGAAGGAGAAAGATAGCAAGAGCGAGAAAGACAAAGAATTACATAGGAAGAGAAAGACTAAAATACAAATAAACCGATGCCAAAAAGACAGAATAAACAGAAAGATAAAAGAAAAATAATGAAACAGAGGAAGAAAGAAATAGAAAAATGTATATAAACAAATAAGACCTCCCAGCTCCGCACTTTCTTCAGGCTTGGCAGTACTACTGCGAGGCATCACGTAATAACTAGTCACGTGACTACAATCACGCAACATCACATAACATCCAGTCACGTGAACATCTTTCTTTCAGAAGCCACGGATATGGCTATTTCGCGCAAAGAAATCACCAGGGGAGGGTTAAGGGGAGCGCAAACTTTCGACTGTTTTTTCCAAATTTACTGCAGTAGCATATATATGCAAACGCATGCGCAGAAAGCGAGGAAAACATCGAACAGATAACGTTTTGTGCAATGCCATACATAGGTAGAGACATGCGCAAAAGGGCAGGCTCACAACGATCGGATACCATCTTAATCACAACCTGCAATGCAAGAACGTGCTCTCTGCCTGCGAAAGGAACAATGAGGTGTCACTAATGCATAATAAACCTCGCGCTTTTATGTGAAAAACTTCCAACAGTTCTGGAGCAGTGGTGTCCCTGCTTCTCCCAAGAATCTGAATTTTATGCAGATACGACTCACACTTGTGGGAATTGCAGTGGGCCGGCAAATGTGCCCCATCTTTACCTTTTAGTGACAGCTCGTGTTCCCGCGCACGCTCATTCACGCACCTTCCGTCTGGCCGACACACGTCTTGCCGCAGGAGAGCGGAAATTCGTAAACAACACCGGTGGCACATTTTGTGTACGAGTTTGCGTGCTTCTTGCCACAGCCACTTTTTTTGTTCCCGTCATTTAGAATACGCGGGTAAAGCTGAGATAGCTTCCGTGGCGCGGAAAAAAAACATTTGGCACGCCGTGCCTGTTTGCGACCTTCTTGAGGCTGTGTTAAATCCGGTGCATATACGGGACGACCTCAGGTCTCACCGTTCCTCGCTTTTGCTCAACACCAGCACGGTGGCGTTCACATTTGAACTTCTGGAGGAGCGACTCGGCGATGGCGTTAATGAGCGTGTGAGGGAAACCAGCCAAGGTCAACCGATCCAATTGGTTTTGAAAGCCCTTCTGCATGACGTGTGGGCACGACCTCGTTAGTGCAGACTCTAGACAGTGTTTGGCTATGGCCCTTTTCACATTCTTGGAATGCGCCGACTCGAATGGCAGCAATTCGTTTTTAGACCTAGGCGAATAAAGCCAACAGGCGTGGCGTTCCTGCAGGTTGATACTGAAATCCAGAAACTGCAAAGCGCCATCAGTTGGCAACTCGTGTGTAAACACCAATCCCTTCCCGAGACGGTAAAAGGCCGCTAAAACATTGTTAACAATGGGCTGATATGAAGTGGTTTGTAGTTGCTCTAAAATGATCAAAAATCGTCAACGTATCTAAAAGGTTTCAAAACCTCCTCCCCCCCCCCCCCCCCCCGTTAAAAAGTTGGTGCAAGGCACGGTCACTAGAACACAAAAACAAATTACACAACACAGGAGCGACACGGGAGCCAATGCAAATGCCTTGTCTTTGTATATAAAAGTCTCCTTTAAAACTGATGAAGGTGACTTTAAGATAAAACTCGAGAAGGGACATAAAAGCTTCTATGGTCATGCCCGCGGCATTCTGAAAGGCAACAGCACCACTCTCTTCTATGCAATCTTTAACGCATGCAAACAATTCATCGTGTGGCACAGAAAAAAAATTACACCATCTCCCGCTAAAGGGGACCATGAGGCGATGCGAAGCCGGAGCACTTGCACGATCGCGTTCCGTTGGCGTTCGTTGGGCATGCTACCGACCTCGCGTCGTGGAACGCGAAGAGGGACGCTACGCGCGTCGTATCTTCCATCTAGCCTAGCCGTTAATTCTCACAGGGCGAGCGGGGAACGCGGCCTACAGGCGGGAGAGAGGGGGGCAGCGTAGGAGAGGAGAGAGAAGGGGAGGGGACGCGCATGCGCTCGAGCTCATCGCGGCGTTGAGCAGGAGAGAATTTCGGCATGTCTAGCCCGCGTTTCAGAGGAAGAGTGGAAAGGGGGAGGGGAGAGAGGAAAGTGGAGAGGGAAAGTGGAGAGGGGAAGGGGAGAGGGGAAGGGGAGAGGAGGTGTGTGGAGAGGGTATGCGCATGCGCAGTAAGGGTGGTCAGAACGCACACCACCACCACCACCACCACCACCGGATTGAGCTCCGCCTTAAGATACTTCGCATCTAAAACAAGTCCTCAGCATCAATCGAGAATAAGTAGCCTATCGTAGGATTCGTGGAAAGAAAGCGGGTAACGCACGATGAATTCTCAGTCCGATACGGGTCTTTCACAGCAACACGGTTTAACTGCTTCAATAAAAAACTACTAATAACATTTTGCCAGGTGCCTCGTTCCACCTATCTCCGCACGTGACTAAAAGCCCTGTAACACACGCGACTAAAATCATGTAACATGACGTAACTAACCACATCACTAGAATCATGTAGCATCGTGTACCTACTCGCGTGACTAAAACCCACGTAACATCGCGCAATATCTAGTCACGTGACTCAAAGTCACGTAACATTTTGTCACGGGACAAAAATCACGCAAAATCGCGTAATAACTAGTCACGTGACACGTCCCTGCCATAAAGCACATAACAGCTAGCCGCGTGGCATGTTCCCACCAAAATCCACGTAACAGCTATTCACGTGACTAAAATCACTACATCACGGACTGCTAGTCACGTGACATGTCTGGCCAAGTCTAGGGATACTTAGTACTAGTAGCAAAATCTTAGCCTCTCAACAAAAACTTGGCAATACTTGCAAAACTTAGCTAGGTCGAATACTACCTCCGCTGATGGTTCCAGCACTCCGTCACTAGTGCAAATTGCGCATGTTTTTTGTTTTTTTTTTCACAAACGCAGAGTTTGGACCAACAGGATCGCGGTAGTGTCGCGTTCAAGTTGTATTCTCTGTTGTCTAAAAAACACCGCCGTGGAACACCACCAGTATGCATAGGCAGCATAACGTAGAAACCTATCAGTTTAGGGTCTGTTTAAATTGGCCAACGAAACCAAAAAAATAAACAAAACAAAAAACTATCAGAACGGTCTGTCTTCACTTTCACTGAAATAGCCCAATAAATATCCTACGTGAAATCACCCAAGATCTTTCATGTTTTTGCTCCGCAAAAATAAGCTATTCCCGAAAGGCGAAGCATTGATATCGGCAACTGCAGAAAGAAAGGTTTGCACTTTTCAGCCGTATAATGTGTAGTGGTGCGCATATTATTACTTGTAAATCACACTAACAAGCATGGTTAAAATCAAAATCATAACGAAACAGAAACACTCTCGAATCAGGCCATTCTTGTAACATTAGATATCTGCTCCTTGTATACGAATATACCTATCGCCGAAGGGATTGAAGCGGTCTCAAAATCACTCATAGAAAGCAAGCAACCACATAATGCTGAAGTTTACCTATCGTTACTGAAATTAGTCCTGATGCTAAATTATTTTGAATTTGGTTCGTCCTACTACCTGCAAACTTTCGGCACTAGTATGGGAACCCCTTTTGCGCCAACATACGCCAACATTTTTATGGGACAGTTAGAATCAGAGATGTGGAAATCATGTCCAGTGAAGCCTTCCCCCTATCTCCGTTACATAGACGACATATTTATCATATGGGAACATGACGTAAGTGCACTAAACGCATTCATTGACCACTGTAAAAAGTTTCACAGTATTAAATTCACCATGCACCATTCTTCGAGTTGAATTACCTTCCTAGACACGACGGTATCAATCGAAGCAGGAAAATTAAAGACGACGCTTTACAAAAAACCAACAGACAGCCAGCAATACCTAGATTACACTAGCCATCACCCGCGACACTGCAAACAAGGAATATTTGTAGGACAGGCGAGGCGTATAAGAAGTATACGTAGCGACGACGGTGACTACGTTCACCACTTAAGCAACCTAAAGGCAACATTAGTTAAAAGAAATTACCGGCAAGATGCTCTAAACAAGGTCTACAACGAAGCATGTCAACCGGATAGGAAATCATCACTAGCTCAAAGGGCCCCCGTAGCACATCCAACCAGCCACCAGCATTTATATCCAAGTACTCAAATGCGCTACCAAACATAAATATTATCCTCCGTAAGTATTACCCAATACTGGCAAGCAACGAGCACCTTAGAAAAGCGTTTCCCGGAGTACCAAAGGTCGTGTATCACCGCAATAGGAATTTTAAGGACATGTTAGTGCATGCAAAAGTAAACGCTCATTCTACTGCCCATACAACACCTTGTTCTCATCCAAGATGTAAGACTTGTAAGCACCTTCAAGATGACGTTATAGTTAAAAGCACCGGAAGTGATTACGTCCATCATATAAAATCTAGTTTTACTTTCACTAGTTCGAACGTTATCTACATTATCGAATGTTCATATCGTAAAAAACAGTACATTGGCGAAACGGGACAGCATGTTAATGTTAGATTAAACGGACATCGCACGGACACGGCGAAGAAGTTACCTAAAGCAGTGACACAGCATTTTAACGTAGCAGGTCACAACTTTGACGATCTCAAACTTTACATACTTCAGTCAAACTTGCGGTCCCCGAGAGACAGAAATTATACAGAGTCACACCTTATTCACAAGTTCAATACACTCCAGTCAGCAGGTATTAACGTTTCTAAGGGGGCTCTTGAATCTATTCGGTATGCTACATACACAACGAAAACCAATGAGAGTTGAGCCCTTCTAGGAATTTCTAACCTACGGACAATCATTCATCCACTGACAATCATTCCGCGAAACTTATACCCCCCACACCCCGTTTTTTGTTCCTTTCTGTTTTTTGCGCCTTCCTTATGACTCACCCAGATCGTCACGGCGGCCTCTCCCCCCTCAGAGGGCACGAAGCATATACGCACGAGAGCTTAGGAAATCAGTTCCAGCCTTGAAGAAGACTAGTTCACTTGTCGAAACGTCGGCTCGAGCACCCACGCCCATTCACGGATTTTGTCATAACAAATATGGTGTCATATGCGCGCAGAGAAACATGAAAGGAGCCCAGACGATCAGTCATCGCCTGTTGCCCTCGATTCCATGTGATCACTGAACCTCGAACATTTGTCGGAGGAACACGGTGCTCACGAAGAGACCGGCGATCTTGTCGCGCTCAGCTTGTGTACCCACTGCACATTTCCTTAAAGGGGTACTGACACGAATATTTTCAGTTGTCGTTTCCTTGCGTCAAATGAGAGGTCAAGCCCTCAAGACCCTAGAAAAAGTAGTGCTAAGCGCGATTGCGCCCTGAAAAAGTAATTACATTATGTTTTTAAAAGCTAGTTTCGGTTCCTACTGTACCCTGATGTCACACCACAGTATGAGCTTCTCGTCACGTGCTCGCACAATATATAGTGACGTTTCCACGGCCGCTCCGCGCCGAGACTCCGTTGGTGACGCACAAGCGGCCATTTTGGAAGTTTTGATGACGGACAAGCGGCCATCTCGGAAGTTTTGGTACCTAACGTCATCACAACTTGCCATACTGCTCCGTGAAGTCACCAGAACTTGTACTGTAGCCTGACGTCAAGCTAGTGTCGATGTCAGTAGGTGCGCCATGGAAAAATGGACTTTAATATCAAATTAAAATATCTTATCAGTAGGGGCGTGCGAATACCAATTTTTTCGAATACGAATCGAATACGAATATCCACCTTCGAATATCGAATCGAATATCGAATATCAAAGGAAAAATGCCTCCACAGTAACGATATTTTATTTAACATGTAGCTATTTGAACAAAAAAGTATTAACAGCCTGACTGGCAACACAACATACACTGCTATCTCCAGAACACAATGTCCAGGCTAGCACAATGCACATCACAACACAAGCAAATATCACGGCACAATGAAAGTAATGAATACATGTTATCATGAAGAAATATGAGTTGCTCCACATGATCAGCCAGCAGGCGCCCCCTTGTAACAGAGACAACCCCTCCCCCCCCCCCCCTGCCACTGAAAAGGCACGCTCGCTTGGAACAGCAGTGGCTGGTATAGGGAGGTACATGGGGCAAAGCTTTGCCTGACTGGGGTATCTGAACAGTCCGCCACCAGTCACGTGGGTCACTGTCTTTCTTCAGAAGTGGTCCCGCATAGTGAACGAGTGGTAGTGCGGCACGTTACGGCCGCATAATATTGAAAATGTACGGTTACATGATCGCCAACAGCGCTGCACGTCGGAGATGCACCAGCAATAAATCATACGTATTGGGGCGCTCGTCGCAGGCAGATATCGTGCCTCCGTGTACTTACGATGTTTATCGCTCCTCTCGGCAACGTTTTTAGCGATACGAACGCAGCAGAAATGTGGAAGACGAGTTATTTTATGCATGATAATCGAATCGCATATTCGAATTTTTCGAATATTCGGAGTTATCGAATATTCGAAACTTTTCGAATACACGATTTTCGAAACGAATACAAATATTTCGAATGTAATATTCGACGAATATTCGAAACTTTCGAATATTCGCACATCCCTACTTATCAGCATTTGGTGAGCTTGACACTTGCTCTGCATGCAGGAGGTCTTTATGGCACAGTAAACTCGCCTTCGAAAAAAGGTGTCAGTACCCCTTTAAGGCGGGGCTAGCGGGCCGCCTTTGCGCCAGCAGTTGAGCTCAAGCGCTATTGTAGCTGCTGTATAGTGTAGATGCTGTCGCAAGAAAAAAAAGCAATTAAGTGGGCTGGTTCTCTCCAGCGGTTAGAAAATATTTAAAAAGCTTTAGGTCCTTACGCGTACTTACCTTGAGACGAGTCAGTATGACTGTGCGTATGTAACTTGCCATAGGACTACCTCCCTTTTCAAGGTGCGTAACACTTGTTCGTCATACCGTCAATATAAATAAATGCAGTATCTAATCTGTCATGGCCGAGATAAGAAATACAAAAAGAATACCTCATTAAAACATCTAAGCTTTTCCTATATTCGATACTCAATGGTTTTCGGTATAGCATTTCACGTATCGCTGCCTTGAGAATGACCGATTTCAGTTAAGGTGGTTCGGCTGGCACTGAAAACGGTCACTGCAGAACCAAGCTCTCTTTGTAGCTTGGAAAAAAAATCACTGACTATTACGACACTGCGAAGTCTAAACGCAGCTGTTCAGGTGTTTTGATTTTACGATGGGTTGAGGCGCGATTGCCTCGCTAGCCGGGAGGCCTTATGGTGCCCTGGAAGGCAGCGCGTGGGCGCGTTCCACAACAGCCGCCGTGGACAGGCCTACGTTCATGCAGCACTTTATTTTCATATAGGCCTCGTGCGCTGCTGTTTCAAATCGAAAATGCAGCGCCACTGCGGCGGCTGCTGGCATAATGTTCCTGTTCCCTCCGCACAGCCGCGCTTGGTCGCTGCAGGTTGGCAATGGCCCCTAGCAGCGCAATGTGTGTACGCGGCGAAAAATGTCGACTTCTATCTGCTCTTGCGAGTTCGCATGTCATAACAGCTACAAGAACACGGCCGGAAAACTGCCGAAGGTGCAATTTTATCATTTTCGATGAGAGTCGTACGATGCTCATCTGCGAAAACGTGGAAACGCAGACGTTCGGCGCGCCCGATTTCTTTCGTCCGGCGCACGGTTTCTTTCGCTTTCTATCCAAATCCCCCTTTCTATCCAAGGGGGATTCGAACCCCTCCCCCCCTCCAATTTTTTTGTGTGTGTATATATACACGCACACATACAAACGCACGGATAAACATAGAAAAAGTATGCTTGAACGCCCACCGAAAAACAAAAATTTCTGGCTATGCTACTGCTCCAGGTAATACTGACACATTGTTGGTTCCCTTGTTTCTTTTATTATTGTTAGCCCGAACGGAGATTTGTGGCAATCATTGCGACGCAAAACAGTCCTCTGCAGTGCCCACTTTTTCGGCTGTGCACGATGTCGGCCTGAGGGGCCCCAGTATCGATCTTATGAAGGGAGGACCTAGACGAAAAACACAGTTGCACATGTTCAGAAATATCATTTAGCAAAATGTTCGACGTGCTAACAGTGCTAGAAAAATAATAAACGGGCATTTCATACGGTCTGTCTTTTTTTATCGTTGCTAATATGTCACTGCAACTATCCTAGCTTTCTGCCAATGCGCGCCGGTCATAGGACAAGGGACGCGCGAGGCTGCCGATAAAAAGTATTTTCTATCGTATGCCAAGAAAAAAAATGTTCACTCGCTTCTAAACGCACGTCGTACTCCATGCTCTTTATTTGTGCGACGCATTTTCCGAATATTTCCGACGGACCCACGGCACTGTGCAGTTCTTATCTCACGCAGTAAACGTGAACTACTTCGTCCGAAGTATTCCTGAACGTTTGCTATTTGTCCGTACCCGCAAAAAAGCAAGCGGGGCACGTTTTGCGTTGCCATTTTCACGCATCGACGTTCGCCGCACACAACATCGAGCTGCGCGCCGGGAAGGGAACAGGAACAAAATGCGCTAATTGGCCGCATTGACGCTGCGCACTTGGAGAGCATAGAGTTACTGCATATGCTACCTTTAGGTAGCAGAGTTGCGCATAGGTCCGGCTAGCAACCACAGCTATGCCGTGAAGTCGCACTCCGTTTTTGCAGGCGACATGCCAACCGTGTCACCGATTAACCTGTCTGGCGTGTCGAAGACCTGCGATAAACATTGGCTGTCGATGGCTAGTGTTAATTCAGTTCGTTGCAGCGGCGGCGTCGAGAAATACAAAAATTGGCCCGAGCGTCAGCTTCTCCGCAATGCATGGTTGCTAGCGGCGTTTGGAAGACAGGTGCGCAACTCGGCTACCTAAAGGTAGCATATACAGTAACCTCTAGGAGAGCGGTGGCGCCATCAACTGAGCGCACGAGGCCTATATGGTAACGGTGGAAGCCCTCGCCGCATACATTCGTCATGACGTCATCGGCGACCGCATGACGGCGTGCACTACTGTGGCACCGTTAAAGTCCCTGAAAAATAACTAAAGTAGCGCCATTCGTGTCAGTGTACAGGCACCTCCTCACTCGCGCGCTTTGTAGATTGCAGTTGGAGTTAGTTGAGCTGCGAAGCTCGCAGAGCATGGCTCTTGGCCGGAAAAAGAGGCTTGTGCAATTCTTCCGCTAGAGCGCCCGAGGGCGCTGCAGTTCTAAGTGACGCTGTTGGAAAAGTCCGCGGAATAAAGGGTATGAAAAAAAATCGCGTCATAACCACAAAGTGAATGATGATTGAGGAGCTTGCTCGGAGAAGATCGGGAAAATCCGTGAATGTTCCGCTCATGTCCTCTACGAACGTATGAAGACGTGACACACGTTGTTATATATACCTATATACACAAGGTTTGATTAATTTACAATTTTGATGAACTATTAGACAATTTACAATTATATACATATTGATGAAATATATATACAAGAAACATCTAAAAGCCTCGATTCTCCATTTTCATGGCACAACTTCAAAGCGCTAAAAAACAGAAACAGACGAAAAAGAGTGGACACGACGAGCGCTAACTTCAAACTGAAATTTATTACAAGAAAGATTGGAAAAAGGTAAACCCTATTAGATGGCGCACATGCGTGCACACTTGCGCAGACTGCTCACAAAAGCCCAAGAAAAACACCACAAAATCACTCTGGTATGACGCCAGATTTCTGCAGAACATTATATTCGCATTCCAACAGACTCAGTGAAGGCTGGTTGACACCACGCGTCGCCTTTCTCTTTAATCAGATAGGCTTCGACTATCTCCTTTGTTAGTTTATTATCGTATCTGAAAATTACTGAAGTGTCAGATAAACCAGGCTCACATCCTCAATCACGGCAATGCATCGCAAGGTGCGAATAGGCCGTTCCAGCTGCCAGCTCGTAATAAGTTCACGTTACGACCTGTCATTTACTCATACAGTCACATTGCGCAATGCCCCTTTTGGTATATATCAAGCGAGGGAAACGGTCATGAGTGTACCATGAGCTTGGCATGTGAGTCATGCCATACATCACATGCATGTCATGGTTTTCATGTTACCACCTGTCTTTTGTGTTCTTCATACAGTCACATAGCGCAATACCAATTTTGGTGTATATCAAACTAGCGAAAGCACTGCGAGTGCACCATGAGCGTGGCATGTAAACCATGTACATGACATGCTTGTCATGAATTTCATGTTACGACGTGTTATGTGCGTCATACAGAAATGTCTCTTCGTACCAGTTTTGGTATATATCCGTTCATTCAAACGGCCGCGAGTGCCCCGAGACCATGTTATATAAATCATGCTGTACATGACATGCGTGTCATGATTTGCATGTGAGGACCTGTCACTTATGTTCGCCATGAACTGTTGTCACGGCATACCAGTTCTGGTATATATGAAATTAACGAAACGGACGCAAGAGCCCCAAGAACGTGGCATGCAAATCATGCTGTTCATGACATGCATATCATAATTTTCATGTTATGATCTATCGTTTATGTTCGTAATACGGTCATGTTATGCCATATCAATTTTGGTATACATTCCACTAACGAAACGGCCAGGAGAACATAAAGTCGTATGCAGCTAGATAGATAGATAGATAGATAGATAGATAGATAGATAGATAGATAGATAGATAGATAGATAGATAGATAGATAGATAGATAGATAGATAGATAGATAGATAGATAGATAGATAGATAGATAGATAGATAGATAGATAGATCATCATCATCAACATCATCATCATCATCAGCCTGTCTACGCCCACTGCAGGGCAAAGGCCTCTCCCATGTTCCGCCAATCAACCCGGTCCTGTGCTTTCTCCTGCCACGTTACACCTACAAACTTCTTAATCTCATCTACCCACCTTATTTTCTGTCTCCCCCTTACGCGTTTGCCATCTCTTGGAATCCAGTCAGTTACCCTTAATGACCACCGGTTATCCTGCCGACGTGCTACGTGCCCGGCCCATATCCATTTCTTCTTCTTGATTTCAACTATGATGCCCTTAACCCCCGTTTGTTCCCTGACCCACTCTGCTCTCTTCCTGTCTCTTAAGGTTGCACCTATCATTTTCCTTTCCATCGCTCGCTGCGTCGTCCTCAATTTAAGTTGAACCCTCTTTGTAAGTCTCCAGGTTTCTGCTCCGTAGGTAAGTACCGGTAAGATGCAGCTGCTTTATACCTTCCTCTTGAGGGATAGTGGTAGATTACCATTCATGATTTGATAATGTTTGGCGAATAAGCCCCATCCCATCCTTATTCTTCTAGTTATTTCACTCTCATGGTTCAGCTCCGCGGTTACTACCTGTCCTAAGTAGACGTACTCTTTTACAACTTCCAGTGTCTCGCCACCTATCGCAAAACGCTGTTCTCTGCCAAGATTGTTCCACATTACTTTAGTTTTATGCATATTAATTTTCAGACCTACTCTTCTACTTTCCGTATCCAGTTCAGTAATCATGAGCTGTAATTCGTCTCCCGCGTTACTCATCAATGCAATGTCATCAGCGAATCGCAGGTTACTGAGATACTCTCCATTAACTCTTATCCCTAACTCTTCCCAATCTAGGGCCCTGAAAACCTCCTGTAAACACGCGGTGAATAAAATTGGAGAGGTCGTGTCTCCCTGCCGTACGCCCTTCTTTGTTGGGATTCTGTCGCTTTCTTTATGGAGATACGGAGATATGGAGATAGATAGATAGATACGCTCAAAGTCGCAGAAGTTCACTAAGAAATGCTTCGCATTTAAAAGGACGGCGACATAAGAATGTGCGGGGACTTCAAGTTAACGGTGAACCTGCCGACGTACTTGGAAAAGTATCCTCTACTGAAAGTTGACGACGTCTTCGCAGCGCTTGAAGGAGGTGAAACCTTTAGTACGTTGGTCCTACGCAATGCATACAACCAGCTTCCTTTGGCATAGAAGCTAAATAGATCACAGTGCTGAACACGCACATTTACTGTTACCATCGACTCACCTTTGGAATCGCTTCAGCAGCATCTCTCTTCTAAAGGCGCGTGGAATCAGTTCTGCTAGGCCTACCTGGGTTGAAGGTTATCTAGATGACATTATCGGCGCGGAAAAGAAGCATGGTATGTCTCTATTGCGAAACATGTTTGAATGACTTCAGGACAGCGTTCTGAAGCTCAACAAAACAAAATGCAGCTTCCGGGAAAAGCAAGTGGCATTTCTGGGCCACCGCATCGGCGATAAATGTCTGAATCCTTTGCCAGACAATCTCGGCTCCATACTAGGTGAACCACAGCCAACGTCGGCGAACCAGTTGAAATCTTTTCTTGTCTCAATCACGTATTAAATTATTTGCCCAACCTCTCAACTATGCTAGTACCACTGTATGCCTTGCTGACGAAGGGAGATGCCTGGAATTGGGGACAGAGGCAAGAAAGCGAATTTCAAGAAGCGAAGAACGCTATGAAAAAGGCCAGCTTTTTAGTTCAATATGACCCTCATAAGCCACTTCGGCTTGAATGTGACGCGTCGATGTACCGTTTGAATGCAGTGCTCTCTCATCGCATGAAGGATAAAGATTACTCGACAGGCTTTCTATTGAGAACACTGACAGCCGCAGAGAAAAACTACTCGCAGTTGGAGAAGGGCTTGCCTTAGTTTCTTGTGCGACCAAGTTTCGTTATTATCTTTTTGGCAACCGTTTCACACTGGTAACTGATGACAAGCCAGTAACCGGGCTTTTTAATCAGGACAAGCCCATTCCGCAAATGGCAGCAGCAACGATACAACGCTGGGCGTTACTCCTGTCAGCGTGTTAATACGAATTGGAATGTAAGAAAAGACAGCTAAACAGTAACGACGATGCCTTGAGCCGCTTACCTCTGCCTAATGTTGTGCCTCAGCACAGAGACCAAAATGTCGGCGGCTTTCAAATAAAGAAGGATTCTGGAAAACGGAGTCGTCGCCCAACCGGTCCTGACAACTGACGCCGGTCGTCGTTCTTCCACGCTGCCCAGCGACTGAGAGCAGCATTATTGAAGGAGATGGAGGGGACAGACAATGGCGCCCCAAACACCTCCGACCATGGAGAGCCTCAACACCTGCGACCAACGAGAGGATCAGCACCTGCGACCAAGGAAAGGCCCAACACAATGCATTGGTACCTGATTTAAAGCCCTGCCGGTCAGTTGTTAGGGTGTGGACCCAGCCGACTTGGTCGGGTTGGCAGACCTGTTGACTGAGATCGGAAACATGTAAATAAACTCTACATAAAGTATTTCGTTCTTTGTCTTGTCCTTCTGACTGCACCGAGTACGATGCACACCCGTGTTCGCACCGGCCACGCAACCCCAGTCCGAACAGCGGTTCCTGCGGTGGGATACCACGACCCGTAATCTCATCTGCGAACCTGAGGGACGACCACGGGTCACAATAGTGGCGGCAGAGATGGGCCAGGCAACCCCATTCCTAACAGTGGTGGCCGCGGTGGCATACCACGACCCCGTATTCTACGCTGTGCACCCGAGGGGGCCTACCTCATTCCTAACACTAATCAAGAAAGCGCAGAAGAAAATACTTCGGTGGAATATGTGCTGCACGCACAAGCATTGAAAGAGTTTGCTCTGTGTCCCCAGAAGCTAGCAGAGAACACTGCCGAAGATAGAGTGCTCCGTCAAGTAAGGACGTGAATTCTGCAGGTATGGCCAGGAGAATTGAGTGCAGGACGACAGCGTTTCCGACCTTTCTTTACTCGTAGGCACGAGCTGACTGTGAACAACGGATTAGTTTATTGGGGCCACCGTGTCGTTTTCCCGGAGAGGGCGCGTTCTTTCATGTTGCAAGAATTGCACGAGAGCCATACGGGCATCACGCCAACCTCGCTCGAACGTTGTTTTGGTACCCTGCTTTGGTCCAAAATACAGAAAGCCTGGTAAGAAGTTGCCCGCGCTGTGTTCATTGTCTGCTGCTACCTGCGGCTCAGGTACCTTCAAGTTGGCCTGCAATTGACAAGAGCTGGTCCGGTGGATGGTCACATGATCCTTGTACTGGAGGACACAGGGACAAGATGGATAGAGGCGGTGCCACTCAAGACAGCGACGGCTGATACCACAGTGGAGGTTCTTCGGAGTATTTTCGCCCGTTTCGGCCTGCCTCATAGAGTCATATCCGATAACGGTCCCCAATTCACCAGTGGAGTGACAAAGACATCCTTTCGGGATAACCATGTACGTCACGTAACAACTGCCCTTATTATCCGCAGTCTAACGGGGCATTAGAACGAGCGGTGCGTACTGTCAAGGAAACACTAAAGAATAATAAAGCGCGGTCGCTGCATTGTCGACTTGCGAAATTCGTGCTTCGTTACAGGATAACGCCTTTGAAGGACGGCAAATCGCCTGCAGAGATGTTCCTAGATGCCCAACAAGGAACCAGACTAAGTGCTTATTTCCCGGAGCGAGAGGGCACAAAGGTTACAGTAAGGAGTAAAGGTTGATTCAAAGCGAAGGCGGGGCGGCCAAAGCGGCAAACCGGAAAGCGAAGAAAACCTCCTCTCCAGGCGGCGAAAGTGGGCGGAAAACGAGCAGTGAGTCCGATCGCTCCCGGACCGATTTGTTGCAGTGTCCTTTTCGCCGCCTGGACAGGAGGTTTCCCCGCTTTCCAGTTTGCCGCATTGGCCGCATGGACGCCTTCGGTGTGAATCAGCCCTAAGGTCTCGGCACCTGCCTTCCCGACTGTTTCCTCCCGCAACACGAGTCTGTTCGCGATTAGTGTAACCGCAATTTCAGTAAGCATGTACCACCTAGTTCCGCAACAAATATTACTAACTTCAGCCTCATGGCTCGCTGTGGCTGTGCAACTACGATTACTGGAAAGGCTCGATGCGCGAACTACACCCAGTATTTTTTTCACTTTGAATGTGTAGTATTTCTGGAAAACCAGCAAATGTTTGCACTTAGCTTGGTGGCTCAGTTCAGTCGATGGTTATCGTCTATTTCACGAAGCAGACCGTACGGGAACTTCACATTTCACGTTATTTCGAAATGTGAAAATACTTCATATTCGGATGTCCATTTCGCCAAACAATCGTGTTACATTAGAACCCGTGGAGTTACCCATTCGAAGAACCCTCACAATTTCGATTGTGTAATTGCTAACTTTTTCAGTCTCATAACGTTTATATAACGGTCGTGCGGGCTTTCGGTGTTCAAAAACATAGTCGGAAAATTTCGCTCTCCACATTTTTCCCTCGTTATCCACAATTCTATTTATTTCATTGATGAAACTTATTGAAACTTATGGCCTTCATTAGAGATCGAATGTACCTGCGCAGTATCACAAACATAGGATTTTCGTATTCTACATTTACATGAAAAAAACCATCGCTTGTAACGGACCCCCACACAAAGATTAGAAACATGTGCTATCCAGTGTTGTACGGAACGGCGTTCCAAGGAACGACGTTCCAGGAACTAGTTCCTTTTTGGAGGAACGGAGGAACGCCACCGTTCCATTAAGGATCGGTGGAACTGTAACGGTAACTCGTTACGTTTACGTAGGAACGGCGGAGGGAACGGCGTTCCTTCTGTAAACGTTCCTCGGCATTGAACAGGCGCCCGCACACGGCACATCATGCAGGACAGGGTGGATGGGCGACCGCGTGAGGCTCAAGAATCTACCACTCGCCTGTCACTTGACTATGCTGCATCCTGGTTTTCACTTTAAGGCGCCCGCCGGGGGCGAAGGGAAGCACGCGATGTCAAGACCGACCACGCGCTGGAGGAACAGCGGATTTTTTTTCTTTTTGTCTGAGCCAGTCTGACAGCAATCACGGGCCGTTCTTTAGTGTAGACACACCTTGGAGAACTTTTATTTCACATTCGAGAATCATCGAACCCCACTGTAAAGCTCGCGCCAGGAAAGGGCACGCAATGTTTTTACATCGGCGAATTTTTTGTTCTGCTAACTCGAAAGTAGCTTTTGTGTGTGGAGGGGGGAGGGAAGAGAGAGAAAGAGGTGGGGCTGCGTATTCGGCCGGTTCTGGTGCGCGTCCCCATGGCCTTGTCGGCATAGGTAAAAGTGGGGGAGCCGACTTACCGTAGTCGAGGTGCCTACGAGTGGTTCCGCTGAGTTCTCGAACGGCGCGAATCATCGCCGCGAATCTGGTGTTTGACGCGCATGGGACAGAGGAGCCAATCACAACGCCAGAGGGAACAGAAAATGAGTGAAGCATCGACGTGCAACTTTTATTATCGTTCAGTTCGGCAGCCGCCGCACCGATAACGTCTGTCATGCAATGAACGATACGCGCATATCCAGCGCTACATTCTTGTTGCGCCCGCTGAGCCTGCCCTCGCCCCTACGACCACGGTTGACTTGTCCCTATTTGTGTGCAACACGGCAGTACCCCCAAGCACTTGATCGAACGGCTCTTCAACATTGCCAACAAAGTGCTGACGAGAAAACAGGTTCCTCTGTCGGATACCAACATCGAGATGCGACTCTTGCTGAGTGTGAACAAGGGATTTACGAAGTTGTGAATATGTATCCTGGACATTATTTTTACTCACA
>NC_051179.1:188927302-188981592 GCF_013339695.2 Rhipicephalus sanguineus | reverse complement strand
GAGTAAGTTTCGCGCTGTCCGCCTCAAGTGCGAACGCCGCACGAAACTGAAGAGCCGGGCGCTATTCTACTGAATGCGAATCGGTGCCCCTTGTCAGCATTGGTCCCGAAATTGTCCACGTGTCAGTCTTCCGAGTGCCACTGTGGGTCGGAGACGCAGCCCTTGCGTCAGCGCTCTCGGCCTACGGGAACGTACAACAGGTCCATGAGCCAGCCTTCAAGGGACGCCCGGAGTGGGTACAGGCATCCGAGTGGCTCGTGTGGAGATGAAGCCCATTCCGAATTTCCTGTCCGTCCCAGGGCCACACGGTAATGTGCGATTACCGGGCGTGAAAAAGGTGTGCTCAGGTGCCGCCTGGCTGGACACATCGGGAAAGACTGCGCTACCCCTAGGTGCACACGGTGCGGCGTCTTTGGCCACACCACGGATGGATGTACGGAGCCCTGCCGTAGGTGCGGGGGGAACCACGCCACCGTTGACAGCGTCCGTCCGAGGTCCTTCGCAGCGGCGGCGGCAGGAGAGCAGGAAGGCTAGACTCCTTGTCAACACCAAAAGGCTCCCACGGGGAACAGGCACCTTTGGAGGAGGCCAGCAATGAAGCCGTGGCATCAGCCGAATCGCAGGGGGACATCGCAGATCTTCCTCACCATTCGGGGGCGAAGTCAACAGCACACCAGACTCAGGGCGAGACAGAAGAGGATACTTCGTCGGAGACATGTGGGGACCTCAGCTCTCCGAGACCCGGCCACGGCTGCACTTCCCACGGGGGACGAGGACACCAGCTCCGACGCTGGGAGTTCTACAGGTAGCGCTGATGCACCGCGGTCATCCATGGGACGTGGCACAAGAGCAGCGACACGACTGACGCCCCCTTCACCGGCCTAGAGAAGATCAACTCCCGAGCGGGCGGACTCACTGCCCAGACCCGCAGGATGACCTCTCGAACCCTTCACAAAATCACGGGCCCTGTCGCCGCAGCGAGTTCCGGAGACTGCGCCATGGACGTCGAGAGACAGGCCGTGAAGCGCGTCCACCCATCGTCAACGGATTCTGAAGGCGTATTAGAGAGTAAGCCACAAAACTTTCTAACGCTCTGGCGCAGTCAGAGCATACACCCCCGTAGACATCAAGGCTCAGACATTTTTCACCCCTATTTTTCATTGGTTCCTGAGTATCCGCCTATGCTAACCAACAATGGCTACGGTACATTTTATCTCTTTAAATGTTAGGGTTTTCGGAACCTAGACAAGCAGCGGGAGTTAAAACTTTGCAAGAACACGGCGTGCAGACATTCTTTTTCTTCAAGAAAGTAATTTCAGATCTCCATATGACGTTCAATCCTTTTGCTCCCGTTTTGGTGTTGAGGCCTTTTTTCTCTAACAGATTCCTTTATGTGTGGAGTCGGAGTGGTGTTTCTTACGCCAGTTTTTCGACGAGGAGCTCACTGTCATTTTGGCTTTGATGGTCGCACACTAGCTGTGGACTTCAATCTTCATGGCCGGCGTGTAAGAGCACTCGTAATCTACGCTCCGGCTCAGCGGTCGAATACCGCCGAGTTTTTTCATTCCTTGATACGTTTCTGTTCGACAATTACCCCACTTTTTGGTAGGGGATTTTAACTGTGTCGAGGATCCATACAGAGATGTAAGGGGACGCAGACAGGGCAGGCCATACAGCGGAGCCCGTGCACTGAAACAGCTTATTCGCAACTTCAAGCTCAGAGACGCATGGGTCGATACGCATGGATGATTTTATTGCAACGTGGCAACGAGGTTCCAATATGAGCCGACTGGACCGCTTTTACTTCCCCGAAGTATTAGCCGCCCATGTCATTAGTTGTGAAGTTTTAAATTTTCGCCAGATGTACCGCGCATCACTGATCATTACCCAGTGTCAGTGAAGTTGCGTTTTCATCAGCCAGCCTCACTTATGAACCAATGGAAAATGGATACAACGCTTGTACATGATCCAGAGAGTGTAGCAGCCTTACGCATTACACTGGAACGTGTGTGTGATTGCTCACCAGCACCATGTGACTGGGATACTTTGAAGGACGGCTGGCGAGCTGAACTAATTAAGGCAGGCCGTGAGAGAAAAACGCGCTTAACGAATGAGATAAATGACACACTTCGAAAAGCTCGTATCGTGCGAAGAGGCGAAACGCTTACGTTCACAATGCAAGATTATTTGAATCAGTTGAAGGCGCGTTACGATCTCTTGCTCCGCCTGAGCTCACGTACTGCAGCGCAGTCGTATGTCAACGGTAGGCCTATTACAGATCCCGCTGTCCTTCGGAGGGTCCGCCACGTCTCCCTAGAAGAACGAGCACAAGTTCCGTTCCGTTGAGCTGCTAGTGGTGCACAGTCTGATCGAGCAGAGACATAATGACCGTTTTAAAGCTCATTTTTTCGAAACCTGTTCACCCGCAGAGGACCCAAGCACAGAGGACCAGAGCATAGCTATCCGCGAGTTCTGTTCGGGAATCTCTTGTATACCAGAAGAGTACCGCGATAGTTTATGCTGTCCGGTAACCACTTGAAGAACTACGCCTTGTGCTTCAGCAAATGAACGCCTCTGCCGCAGCTGGCCCTGATGGGCTACCACTCATTTTTACAAGACGTTCTTTGGTGTAATACATGACCACCTATTGTCCGATGCTTACATGCTTCTTGCTGATGGGATTAGACCAGAACGTTTCGACAGAGCAGAGTCATACTCCTTCTAAAGAGCGGTGGTGAGCCGTCTGACCCAAAGGCATGGAGACCCATTTCCTTACTGAACTCTGACTATAAGATATTAGCTGCTATTCTAGCGCATCGTATAACAACTGTTCTTCCTGAAATAATCAGCAATGTACAAACATGCTGTGTTCCAGGTCGTACGATTTTTTCTTCACTTGCTTTGACCCGTGATTTGTTCACGTTTGCTACGAGAACACAAGTGTCTGGCGTATTCGTCTCCCTAGATCAAGAAAAAGCGTTCGACATGGTTGAGCGAAATTATCTTTTTGCAGTGTTGGAATGCTTTGGTTTTCCAACACGCTTAGTAGACGTTCTTCGTCTACTCTATACCGACCTGGAAGCTTGCCTTGTAGTCAATGGTCACACAACTGAGCCCATCGCCGTGAGCCGAGGTATACGACCAGGTTGCCCCCTCTCCGCACTTCTTTTATGTACTCTGTCTAGAACCACTGCTGGAACAGATCAACAGATGCAAATCAATACGAGGATTCCTCTCCCGGGTCAGGGAGAGGTGAAAGTGGCAGCTTATGCTGATGATGTTTTCACTCTTTATTAGAAATATTGACAGCTACAGGGCATTTCTGCAACTCTTCCACACCTACAGTCGCCTGTCTGGTGCGCGCCTCAATCCAGATAAAGTAAGGCAATGCGCTTCGGAACGTTCACCGAAGAGTTTCCCGATGGGGGTCCACTGGGTAGATGGAGTAAAAGTCCTGGGAGTCCACCTCCCTTGCTTCGGGTGAAGTAGCCCGTACCTACCTGGAATGAAATAAGCGCAAAGTAGATAAGCGAATTGAGATTGCCAGGTCTTTTCAACTTACCCTTTAGTGAACGAGCATACCTCATCAAGACCAGCATAACAGCGTCCCTCTTCTATGTAGCAAAATTGCACGTCCACCTCGACGAGTTTTGCAGAGGGTAGCCACTGCATGTGGCTCCTTCTTTTGGGATGGTAATGCAGAAAGCGTTGCCAGAGCCCTGGTTCGCCTGCCGACAAAAATGGGGGGTTTCAGCATTCCCGACTTTGAGATTATGTGTCGCGTTGTTAGCCCTGAGAAGCACATGGGAACTCATCTCAGATGTGACTTACCGTGGGCCGTGAGCTTACAAAGTATCTGCTGGGAACTTCGCGACGATTCTTTGGATTAGCAGACGAGACGGGACCGGCGGCGGAGCAGCCACCGGCGTATTATCCGTACGTTGTGAAATCGTTGCACTATTGCAAGATAACTTGCCAGACTGTGAATTGAATGAAATGACTCCCACAGAAATCTGTGAATGCATTGCCCTGAAAAGCTTAGACGATGACCAGCGCAGGAAATGCCGCAGAAGAAGGCGTAGGTCATGATAACCACGTCCCTTCCAGCTGAAGTCCGAGACTTCAGCGGCTAAAAGAATGGCAGGCGTTACCAACGGCCGACCGCCTTGTGGCGTGGTGTGGCGCCCTCCGCCTCATGCCCGCAATGTGGCCGGACGGAAACACTAAATCATGTTCTCCACGAATGTCCTGTGGCACGCACTTTCTGGCGCTTGGTGACCAGCATATTTCATGTTAGTATGCAATGGCAATCGCGCCATAGAACCATTTTTGTTGAACTATTGATGTGTGTTGGTGCTTTTGTGCTATGGAAGCGGAGGGGATTGGCACACCTGCGGGGACGCCCGCAGAGGGCCATTTTCCTCTGCTGCATCGCTTAAGGGCCTTGATGTTAACACATCTGAACGAAGAACTAGTCATCTTGGGGAAGAAGCTTTCCTCCAGCGCTGGTCAACACGATTTATTATTGTTAGAAAGAATAAGTGTCCATGCCTTTCCTTCCTTACTGAGAAAGTGGGCCAGTGTTTGTACTTATACTTGCAAATAGTATGTTGTATGCAAAATCTTTATCCTTTCTATGAAACGTACGTACATCTGCACGTAGATGTCATTGTGCAAATTTGAAATTTTGTTTGCAGGTACAAACAGTTTCATTGTACATATGCATGTATATTGTTGTATATATGAATGTCTTGAGTACATAATTGTATGAAATGAATAAGTCTTCTGTAATGTAGAACACTTCGAAAAATAAAATTCTCTTAAAAAATTTCTGCGTTTAGGTTCCCCAAGAAAGACTATCGTCTTTAAATGTGTCATTTTGCGGCGCGCCAATTGACGATACTGGGTCACGTCGTCTGCAGGGAGGCGTTCTTCCGGACCCAGCGAAACACCGGGCCGTGCCGAATACCCCCAGCCCATTGCATGAAGACGCTCGAAGTTTCATTGGGCTGTGTCCTATTTTCGCCGATTTGTTCCGCGACTCTGCTTCCATCATCGCCCCTCTTACCAATCTTCTGACAACTTCTAATGGCCTGTCTTCTTGGTCAAGACAGTGCGACCACATCTTTCGAAACGCTACGGCGCTTACTGACATCGCCTCCAATAATTCGGTACTTTGACCCTGATCGCCAACGGAAATCCATACTAACGCCAGTGGCGTCGGCCTTGGTGCAGTACTGGCTCAAAGAAACCGGGATACGAAGAATACGTCGTCGCTTACGCGAGTCGACTCTCAAGAAAGCTGAGTGCAATTATTCGGTTACTGAGAGGATGCCTTGCCATAATTTTGGCTTTGGCTAAGTTTCGCCCGTACCTCTATGGCCGCCCTTTCGACGTCGTCACGGGCCACCATGCTCTATGTTTGGCTCTCATCGCTGAAAGATCCGTCGGGACGCCTCGGTCGTTGGGCGCTTCGGCTGCAAGAGTACGACATTCGTGTTGTGTACCGATCAGGCCGCAGCACTCTGATGCTGATGCGCTCTCCGCTCACCGCTAGCCTCCGACACCAGCGTCTCTATCATCTTCTTTGTCGCCAATCGACGTCGCAGATATGTCGTTGGAGCAACGCAAGGATGCGTGGCTTTGCCACATGCTCGACTTTTCTGGCTGATCCATCAGCTTACCCCGCTTCAGGAACTCTTCGTCGCCAAGCGCCCCATTTCGCTATTCGAGATGTCTCCTCTATCGCGGAATTGCGCGTCTGATGGTCGGAGGTGGCTCCTTGTGATACCTAGCCACATGCGCATGGAAATGTGCGCTGCTTTTCACACCGACCCGCAAAGCGCTCACGCCGGCGTTCTCAAGACCTACAACCGCCTGCGTCAGCGATAGTATTGGCACGGACTGTATTCATTTGTGTACAAGTATATCCGCACTTGTACCGCCTGTCAGCGACGAAAGGCTCCACCCCAACTACCAGCCGGTACACTTCAGCCTCCCCCGTGTCCGGCGCGTCTGTCTGACCGCGTTGGTATTGCGAAAGTTGCCAACAGAGTTTTCGTTGTATAATATGGCTTTTGTTGGCGCTCAACAGCCTTTAAATTTCACAGTGATGCATTCTTTCTCTCGTTCGTCCTCTGAGTGCAGTTTGGCGCGCAAGCGGAGCTCGTCCGCAGTCGAAGCGGCGCACATGTACTGTGAGCGCCCGCAGCATCGAGCGGCCACTACTGCGGCTTTGTCAAGCGGCTGATCTCAAGACAAAGCTTGCTGAGCCCTGACACCTAACTGGACATTGTTGGTGTGGAGCTGCTGGTTTGTGGTTACGTCATGTACAAGTATTTTCGACAATTAATATCCGAGTTTCAGCCCAGAAAGATCGACGCAGCCGCTTGGCTGACTTGATCACATTTGACGCCCTATAACTTGTTGGCAACCAAAATAATGCATCGTGTTTTTCATGCAGAATGTTAGATGATGTCCTTGACTTCAATCAGAGCAATTTAAAAAAAAATTTAAAATGGTCTTTTTGAGAAAACTATCTTCAAAATTCGGCGATTTTGGTAAATCACTTATGTTTCAGCCCAATTATCGAGTAAAACGGAGCCCGATAAAACCACAAAAATTATTTCAAAAGAGAGCAAAGGTATCAAAGTTAATATGTACCGATTTTTATTATCATCACTTTTACTTGTTTGCAGCAATAGATTCCTGAAATGCAGGTATTTTGTGCGATTTGCCCAGTTTATTTCTTTATTCAAAAGTGCTTCGACTAGCAAGAGGAATATTAGACTCATAAGATTGTATTTCTTTTGTTCATTGAAGGGAATAACTATTGCGACCAAGAAGTGCACCGCTTTTTTCCCTAGGTGTGCTCAAAATTTAGAAATCGCGAAATAGGGGGAAAATGTTTTTTGCGGCCAAAACGTATATATTTTTTTCAGGCGAACAAAATTATTTTCGCGAAACTAACTTCGAAACCATTCTTCTGAATTTAATGCTTAGACCTACAGTAAATATGATCAAAATCGGGAATGGTGACCGGGACCTCATATTCGATCTTTTCTGGCCACACCCAACACAGATTTCCAGCTGACAACTGAACCTAAAATAGTTTTGGCTATTAGGCGGGCTTGGATTAGCAAATCTGCTTGTTTTAGTTACATCTACAGGCACCGCATGAATTCACGCGTATTCTGTGAGGGTTTATTGTTTAATTATGCCGAACAGGAATATCCCCAACAGCACTGAACGGCGACTGGAGATACCACGGCTATATGCATAGCCGCGCGCAGGTTTCTCCTGCAGGTTTCTCCTGGGGTGGCCATGTCCCAGCGCAGCGCCCCCTACCCGCCCCCCTTCCGTTCTTTGAGTCATAAAGAAAACGCACTCCGCAATGGATACAAAATTAATGAATCGATGACATGCTTGTCACAAAGCTCTGTCACTGCTACCCGGCTTTCAAGGGTAAAAATGAGTAGTAAAGTTCTTTGAATGCAACAGCAAGACCCCTTGCTCACCATTATGGTAAAAAAAAAAACAAAACATGCGTAGGCATAACTTGATCAAAAAATGACGTGAAAGGTGGGAGTTAGTAAAGATATGGGGCAGAACACGTGCCCCTGTTTAGATGAATAAGGGGGGGGGGCACCCTCCCTACCCCCCTCGTGCGCATACCTATCGGTATATGTACCAGATTTTCGGTGCACAGATGTGCAGCGCGAGCACTCTGTCCAATTGGTGTTTTACAATGCCGTGTTTCACGTATGGTTGGGTGCGTACGTGCGCCTTTTATGGCGATGTAATTGGATGTGCGCTGACTGGCGGCCTTTATTTTTCGAGGTTTTTCAGCGATAGGAATGTTTAGACGATTGGCAACCCCCGATGACATCGGTGTTTTGATTCGTGAAAATACCTTTTTTCTAGGGTTTCAGGGTGTTAGTTGTATACGTGGTACGTAAAACTCCCTTAAAGGTGTAAATTGGTTTAGTGTGTGTTCTCCTCTTCAGCCACACATATGGTGCTATCGTGGCTACTCGCCCGACATGACGCCTATATAGGCGTCATTTCGGGCGAGGATGCTACAGCATTTAATTACCACTTATAACTACCACTTAACTAGCACTTAGCTACTGCTACAGCACTTAACTCTATGCTACAGCACTTAACTACCACGGGGAATGTCTTGGTTGGAATAAGGCTCAAACCCTGGTTTTATTTACTCAGTGTGAACGACGACGAAGTGTCTATCACCGAACGCTTCTATTTGTGCTCCGTGCAAATTTATCAAGTTTTCCCCTTTTTCGAGGGACGCTGCTCCCTCCCTTGCAGCGACGGACGCGGAGCCTTCCACAGGTCCGCCCAGCCAGACGTCTGCCATGGCGAGCGCCGCTGTAAATCAACGCGCCTGGCTGAGAACCGGTGAGGCCAACAGCGATGGCCACCACGTTGTGGCGATGGACGCGGAGCCTACTGCGACGCCGAGCGGCCTCAGGTCAACATTGGCAAGCTCATCAAGGAAGCGGACCACTTGCTCCAGCAGCAGCGAGGACACCGACTTGTACTCCATCACTGGCGACGACTCGTCGGATGACAGCTTTGAGTCCGTGAGGAGTAGGAAGGCAAAAAGAAGAATTATCAAGGCGTCTTCACCAGCGAACACCTTAACTTCGAAGGCAAAAGGAGAACGGTGGCCGCACACCATATTATTCATGCCCGAGGATCCTTCCATCAGCCTTCGAGCAGTCAACAGGCAAGCTCTCTCTATGTTCCTTGAGGGTGTGGCGCCGGACTGAAATCAAAGATGTCCGCGTGAAACGCGAAAGAATATCCTCGCCGCGGACACGACGAATGCAACAGCCTTAGACAAGCTTCGCAGAGTAGCAGATCTGGCCGGCATCAAAGTCCGGCCTGTTTCCAATGGACGGCGCCTGCGTGGCGGGTGTAATTTATGACATTGATTTGGCTATTGCGAACTCGGACCTGCCCATTCTTATAAAACGTGGTAACGAGGGAGTGGCCATCGCTAATGTGTTTCGCCTTGGAAACACCCGCTGCGTATAGGTGATCTTCAAAGGTGACACCATCCCATCGCATGTCAAGGTCGGCCACTTCCGACATCCTGTTCGACCATTTGTCCCCAAACCTCTCCAATGCCATAACTGCATGAAGAGTGGCCATTTCAAGGGTGTGTGCACAAACAGCACCGTATGCCCCGGTTGCGCTGAACCGCACACTGCAGATACTTGTCTTGCAAAAGATCTAAAGTGCAAAAATTGTGATGGCCCTCATGATGCTGCCTCCAAAACCTGCCCACGGATCAAAAGAGAAATTGTCATTATCAAACAAATGGTTAGAGATAGCTCATCCCAGAGAGAAGCCGCGGATAAGGTGCGGCGTCGGCGTAATCGTCGACGGAAGAGTGCACGAGAGGGTTCTGAACACATGCTACCTGGGCGAAATTCATTACCTTCGAGCACAAGCAAAGCTGTGAGCAAGAAGCGAAATGAGTCGGAGAAAGCCAACGCTGCGGAAGAATGGCCTGCGCTTCCGCGTACGCAGCCTGCGAAGGTGCCTCCTTCCAGGCATCCTCGCCCTACACCTTCCTCCGAGCCTACTTCAGTTGATGATATGTCAAGGGTCGATCGACAGACCATTCCGACGCTGCGATCCCTCGTCGCTGTCATGGCGGAACTACTAAGAAGCCTGGGAACTCCAACCGCCCGAAGCGGTCTGCAAGTTTTTGACGCGCTGAACCCGGTCCTAGCAACCATCGCGTAGAGCCATGGCAGGACATCACCACTCGTCCCGCAAAGAAGTCAGAGAAGCAACTATCATCCAGTGGAACGCCAGAGGACTTAGATCTCGGATTTCTCACTTTTGACAGTATGCATGTTCCAATAATCGTAATCTGCGAACCGAAGTTGTCAAACGCAATCAGGCTATCCGGCTATGAACCAATATTGTAATCAACCAACAACAACGAAAGTAGCAAGGTCCTGGTGTATATTCGTCGCGAGCTTACGTACCTCATTCAGCCCGTGCCGACTCACGATGACAACCAATATGTTTGCCTGACTGTGAAGAACAAAAACATCACCTTTACGTTAGTATGTGCATATCTATCTCCCTCAGCCCGATTTGATATAAAAAGACTGAATGACATACTTGCACAAAACCCTGGCCGATGGAATATTACGGGAAACTTTAATGCCCACCACCCTATCTGTGGGAGCTCAAAAGTTAACGCAACAGGCCAGCGAATGGCTTCGTGTCTGATGAACTTCAATTGATGGCGCAAATGTTAAGACAGGAACGTAGAAGACACGTGTCTTCTACGTTCCTGTCTTAACATTTGCGCCATCAATTGAAGTTCAGCTAGGCACCAACTAGCCCGACAGCAAACGCTATTAAGCTATAATTCGTGTCTGATCATGATCTGTCCCTACTTAACGATGGAAGCCCTACATTTCTATGAGGCTCCACATATAGCAGCTGCTTGGACTTGATGTTTTTGTCACGTCGCATCGCCGCATCTGTAAAATGGTTTATAGACATCGAGACACATGGCAGTGGTCATATCCCCTGTTACCTTAACTTCAAAGCCTTCCTGGCTATCATTCAGTTGGCGCAATCCGAAAAAATTCATTGGTCTGCGTTTAAAACCAACATCGAAGATGCTTGTCGCAGAGGTCTCTCCTATGGCCTAGAGCAAGCGATCAAGGAAGCAGCACAGTTTGCAATGCTCACGGTGACATGCTCCTCAAGGCACTCTGAAACTGACATAGAGTTGGAACGACTTCATGCGATTCGTCGACGAGCCGAACGAAGGTACCGACGCACAAAATGCATTCATGATCTAAGGACAGCCAGACGCTTACAAAGGAAGATTCAGCGTCGTTTAGATCAATTATTCTCAGCGGTGGGCGAAATTATGCAAGTCTCTAGACCCCCGAAAACCTCTATCACAGATATAGCGTACTGTGCGAGGCCTACGCACATTTCCTGAACAGCGATTTCCTTTCAAAGCTTTGGCACTTCTCCAACGTCGATGGGATATCGAAGTAGCTGAAGATGTTTGCAGGAAGATCGCGGGCCGTTCGACTTGCACAGGAGCCCTTGGTGCTGATTTCACACCTTCTTCATTAAACTCACGCATGGACATGTCTTTCACGATTGAGGAGCTGGATGCGGCTATCGCCTTATGCAATCGGTCGTCGTCGCCTGGTCCAGATGACATATATCATACCGCATGTTATGCAAACTCAATGAGCGGGCAATGAGGGTTCAACGAATCTTAGCGAGATGGGCAAGTCCCACAAGAACGGAAAACGAGCCGTCTAGTCCCGCTTCTAAAACCTGAGAAAGCCCCACTAGAGCTGGCGTCGTGCCGCCCAATAGCACTGGCTAGTTGTGTAGGAAAGCTGATGAAGCGAATGATCCTTGCCAGGCTAGAGTGGTTCCTGGAACGGTAAAATGTATACCCAAATGCCATGGCCGGCTTTCGACGCGTTCGTTGCTCCATTGACAATGTCATTGATCTGGTAACTTACGACCAACACCAGAAAATGAGCAGGCGGTTATCCATCGCGCTCTTCTTGGATGCAAATGGAGCATACGAAAACGTTTCTCATGAGGCCATAGTTGACGCCCTCGAATCGGTTGGTCTTGCTGGTCGAGTGTACCGTTGGATCTGCTGCTTCCTGCACATGAGATCATTCTTTGTGCAAACTGATGATGGGCCAACGTCTCAGCACTACACACACCGTGGTGTTCTTCAAGGTGGCGTCTTAAGCCCCACATTATTCAACCTTGTGTTGATCGGACTCGTGGAAAGTATACCGAGTTCAGTTCATATATCTATTTATGCCGATGACATCTGTGTTTGGACGTCAGGTGTAACACGGCTTCTCGTGCGTGCAAGGCTCCAAAAAGCCCCGATTTCAATATCGGCGTACCTTAGTGAACAAGGCCTCGAGATTTAACCTGAAAAATCAGCGTTGGTTGCATTTACACGGAAGCCCATGACAGCATATGCCGTATCAATCAATGGGCAAAGAGTTTGTTACGCCAGGACTCACAGATTCTTGGGCGTCATCGTCGATAAAGACCTTTGCTGGAGTCCCTATGTGGCTGGTCTTCAGAAGCGCCTGACAGCCATCTCGCATCTTTTCAAAGTCCTCGGAGGGAAAACATGGGGTACATCGATACACTCTATGTTGCAATTATACAGGACTCTATTTCTCTGGGATCGATACAGTCTACCGGTGCTGACGAACACTTGCAAAAGCAATATACGTACACTCGAAAATGCTCAGGGTCAGGCACTCAGAGTTTGTTTCGGACTGCCGCGCTGCGCATCAACAGCGGAGACCATTTCCATTGCAAAGGATCATCCTGCTAGCATTCACATAACCTTGAAGGTGCTCAGGGCCCACATTAGACACATTGCTCGCGCCCCTGCCCACCACCTAGCCTCACTTCCAGAAGAACGGCCCGGTGCCTCCTTTTGCAAGAGGATTTCGACTTTCCGAGAGTGCCTTCCAACAGGCTACACATTTCCTGAAAGAATCATGACACCCCCTTGGTGCCTAAAACAGCTAAAACTTCGTTTGACAGTGCCAGGGGTTCGGAAGAAGGCGGAGCTCTCGTCGCCAGCTTTAAAGCAGCTGTCTCTGCAGATGCTACAGGAGGAATACACAGACGACGTTAAACTTTACACGGATGGCTCTACAACTGTTAGGGGATCTGCAGGAGCTGTTATCCTTTATGCAAAAGCCGAAATCTAATTTTAGAGCGTCTCATAGGACTACGTCGACTGCTGTGGAGCTTGCGGCACGCCGCAGTGCACTTCGAAAAATTGAACTAGAGTCACCACAGAAATGGGGCATATTTACAGATTCGAAGTCTGCCCTGCAGTGCCTGTCATCAGCTTTACGTCTTAGAGCACAAGACCAGCTAGTATTAGAAATAAGGAAAACCTATCAGCAATTAAAAACAAAGGGCATGACATAACTTTTCAGTGGCTTCCAGGCCACTGTGACATCGACGGCAACGAACATGCCAATAGTTCTGCAAAGAATGCTCATGAAGGTGGCGTGCAGGAAGCCATTCCATTATCACGAACCGATGCAGCATCAAAGATTCGCTCGCTCGCACGTGATCTAACGCATTCAATGTGGAATACGTCCGGTTTTCTGCATACGCGGCCGCCTTCACCGTCTGGATCCGTTGAAGCGTTCTGCCTGGGCGGCCGCCTTTACCCTCTGGATCCGTCACTTCAACTTCACATTCCATTCAGAATATCCCGACCCCAACCAACAGTCCTCTGCGGCCTGTGGCTTGGAGTGTCTTTCACGAACAGCTTTGCTTACCGAATCGGAATGGCAGACAGTGCGGCCTGTGCTCACTGTGGCAGCGAGGAAACCATCGCGCACGTCCTGTGTCATAGTCCTCACTACAGCGCCCAAAGACAACCGCTCTCAGCGACGCTACCACGCCTCGATGACCAGGCGCTTTGTGAATAATCAATTTTGGACTGCTGGAACGTTCTAGCTTCCAACCAGAAAGCGACGAAGGCGCTGCTGATGTTTCTCCGATGAACCGACCTCGCTAAATGACTATGATGCTCCCGTGCTTGTGTGTGTGTGTGTGTGTGTGTGTGTGTGTGTGTGTGTGTGTGTGTGTGTGTGTGTGTGTGCGTGCGTGCGTGCGTGCGTGTGTGTGTCTTTTTTTCTTTTTTTACTCTTTCTTCTTTCCTTACCTCTCTATATCCCACCTTACCCCTTCCCCAGTGCAGGGTAGCAAACCGAAAAACTTTTGGTTAACCTCCTTGCCTTTCACTTAACCTTTCTCTGTCTCTACTCTTATCTCGCCCGTTTGAGATAAATTAAGTAGCTCCATATGCAAGAAGCGAAAGAACTTCAGTACCTGTCTCTCATAAAACTTCTCCAAATTGTTTGTCCCACATAAAAGAAAGTGTTGTTTCGAGATTCAGTATGTAGAACATATATGTATGCACAACGTATGTGAAACAATCTTGGGAACTGATCAAAGTCCAAGCCCGGCCCGACCCGACCCCGCCACCTGAAACGCGGGCCCGACCCTAAGCCCTGAGCTTCAGGAGTGTGCCTGGCCCGGGCCCATCGTGAAAACTACTTTTCCTGGTCCGGGCCCGGGTTTTCAGGTAGGCCCGAACCCGTGCAGTGCTCTAGGTTGCGGTGTTGGGTAGCAGCTTTGCTAACAACGTGATAAACATTACTAATTTGTTACTATGGGTCGGCAAGCCATAGTCTAGCGCTGCTCGACCCCGTAGGAATACGCTAAAGACAACTACTTACGACACGCACGTCATCGGACCGTAGTGTGCACTTCGTTTCAAGAAAACTGACGTGTATGCTTAACGTTAGTGCTCATTTTACATTGGACCATGAGCTACAGTTTAGGCGCCAGTGAAGTCGGCGTGGGTGGTATATGCCGACCACTACACAATTTAGACAACGACGTTGAACCACCTCGTAACGCTTGCCTGAACAAATATATACAAGTAAAGAAAGCTGCAGCATAGGCATGCTAATCGCTGGCTGCTTCTCATGAAATCGATTCCCTCAATGCATGGGATGTGCCGGAATTTTTCTTAGTCCTTCTTTTTCTGTATCTTTATTTTATATCTGATGCAACAACACAAAAGCGAAAACACAAAAGAAAACACAAAAGAAAGAAACACGTAAAAATCACAGCCTTCTCCTACTCGAGGAGGGAAGACCAGCGAAGCTGTTTGTTTTGCTTAATTATATTTCAAATTTTGTTCTCTTGGCATAGCCATTTCCCTGGAAACGTCATCAGTGGCCCCTTGATACCATACTGGCCACTGCCGTGGGGCAGGCGACGTATGCACACGATCAGAATTAGAGGTGCTCCTGTACGATGAGGTACACATGGCCGTTAGTGGTGGCGAACCGGGGCGCAGTTCCTTAAGTAACGAGTCGCGAACGAGTCCCGCAAACCGGCACTTGCTCGGGGCAGTCCGGTGACACACGCTGCCGGATCGTCGCCTCCGCACAGTCTCGCTACAGTTGCCTACCGGCGATGGCGGAACGGTTTCCGATGAACCACAGACAACTTCGGATGCTGCACGAGTAGCCACATTGATTCCCGACCAACTCATGTTAAAATCTCGCTTCGGCGCCCGGGAAGCGCTCGTCTGTGCTGTAAACAAATCGTCGAAGGACATTTTCCGCATTGCGAATCTGAAGACCGTGGCGGGCAATGCGTTTGTGCTTAGCGTCGTTTGCCCGATCTTGGTCAGTTAATTGAGCCCGGTTATAGTTACTGTATACCAGGGGTCTCAAATACGCGGCCCGCGCCTTCGCACGGATTAAAGTTTTGTGACTTTGCGTTTTGTGCCCGCGTTATCTTCCTGCCTATTGCGATTAATAGCGGTTTGTTCGAGTAAACTACAGATACGGGACTGGTATCAAGCATTTTTTTCTTCATGAGACACCCCATGGGGTCACTATGAGTTGAAACATCACCGTGGAACTAAAACTCTATATCTCAGAATCGGCGCCCATATTTTAGTGATTCTGGAAATAAGTATCGGTATGTTTTTCAAAACATGACGTGAATTACACTTCAGAAATGACCCATATATCGGATATGGGAAAGACGTTCTTTCAAATGTCAACGTTAGGTAACATTTCGTTCAGACGCCCTCCGCCCCCCTTCGCTTACACCATCTTCACTGTCTTGGCCCTTGTGGGACTAAATTTGGTCACTGCGACCGGCTAGTTGAATATACGAACAGCGCAACTGACAAGGACCGAGGAAGGTAACAACACACAGCGCTGACTTTCAACAATGATTACATATATAGTACATATATGGTGAAAAAATGGGCATGCGTAGAAGGGTGCAGTTAACAGCCACTGCGATACAATGCCAGCAAAACTCTTGTCACTTATTGATTGAGCTGGAAACCAGCACACGTCTTAAAAATGATCGAGGTACGCAATCTCTTTCTGCAATTGTGCCACTGATGGGGAACTTACACATGTGCCGTCAAACTTACTTATGTGATAGGCTTCAATTACCTCACGCGTGGCCTGCGAGTGGTGCTTGCCTATTACCTCGCAACGCTCAAAGAGGGGCACGCAGCCGCAGTCGCGGCAGTGAATTTCGAGGTGTCCTTGAACCGCATTGTGCACATTATTATTATGCTCTCTTAAACGGTCGTTCAAGAACCTTCCAGTGTGCCCTATGTATTTCTTACCGCAGGAAAGCGGAAGAAGATACACGACACCAGTAGCACAAGGAACAAAGCGCGTTCTGTGATTCACAGAGCATCTTACTCTATTTGCAGCTTACAACTTACAAAGCTTACCAACTTACCAACTTACCAACTTACCAACTTACAAAGCTTCGATAGCTTTTCCGGGGCGGAAAAGACAATAGTGATGCCAGCGCGCTTCCCAATTTTTTTCAGCCTATGCGAAACGTTATGCAGATTAGGGACTGCAACACAGTTCTTAGGAAGTGACCTACCAACTTGCACAAGTTTCCACGTTTCATAGCGACCAGCTAGCTGAGGTGAGTTTGAGACCCTTGCTATATACAGTAATTTGAAGCCAGGTCTCCCTGTCTCCCTGTCTTTCCGTTTTTCTTCTCCTCCTCCTCCTCAAGCCAGGTGGCATGGGCACGCCATGGAGAAAATTGTGTGTCGGCGCAGCAACACAACCTTCTGGATACAGCCACTTACAGTTTCGCTGTAAAACACATTAACAGCGCTATCTTGCGCGCATATGTAGACAGCACAATGCCACTCTCTGCGTGGCATAACCCCCTGATCATCGCGAGCGGCCAGTGATGCGCATTCAGCGGTCATTTTGTATCAACGCCGACAAGGCAGAAGTGCCTACAGTTAGTGGAACCGCGGCGTTCTTTTCCACTCGATTTCTGACAGCTGCCGCCGCGATTCACCTCACATCGGGTTTCAGGCTGTTTGCCACGCAGTCGCGTGTTCCCGTTTGTATTGCTCAGTATTGTACGTGCTGTCGAAGCTGTCAAAGCACTCTTTCTCATTATTAAGTTGCAATGAAATTGGATCACGCCTACTGCACTAGCATCTGTCAAACCACTTTTTTTTATTAAGGTTGCGCTTCACTTCCAACGACACATCATTGTCCACTTGGTTCTCAGCACAGGTGCACGCACTACCCCCAGCAACTCTGAGCGGGTGCTGGGTATCCACACTAACGAGCATTTGGTTATGATCTGCGAAGTAGCACGTTGCATACTCTATTGCTTTTATGCATTGCTGGATGTGAAATAAAAAATCGACACACGTGTCTCTATTAGTAGTTGCCGTTGATCACCAAGTTGAGCACATCAGCCTAAAGTTCAACAGAGGATCAAGAGAAGGCCCAAGCAGGCTTTCGCCTTCACATTCTTAGAAGTTCTAAGCACCCCCGAATTTTTTTCGAGCGAAGCTTGTATTGTCTAACCTGTGGCTGGTGATGGTGGTCTTCGGCACAAGGGTGAAAGAATGAATGCCATAGCAAGAAATTGTACTGTCACGCGAAGAAAGACAAGCAGCTCGAAACACGCAACACGCGGGGCGACGACCTTCAAAGCGCGCCCTTCGAGCCCTTCGCGCCACCTCGCTAGTGATAACGAAAACACGCTAAAGTGTCACCGATCTCTGAGTACCGCCAACGGTAAATGGTGTATATAAACAGCTCGCCGTTAGTGTGCTGAGGAACGTTTGCTCATTTTGCTTAAAAACAAACATGTATAACTTGAAGTTATATTTTGCGCACTTGAGGCTGCTTTCGGGTGCGTCAGAGAGTAATTTTTTGTTTTTCTATTCTCACGCATCCAAAGAGGCGCCCGGTGGCGCTGCTTGCGGTGCCGTCTTTGATTTCGTCAGCTGCAACTCATGCGCTATGCCATGCGGCCCTCCGCGCTGGTCGTATCGTGCCGCTGCATTGTTGTTAGGATGTCTCACATGTACCGCGCTGTGAAGGCGTGCATTTAGCGTCTCTTTTTTACGAATGAACTTGCCTTGGATTGCGGCAGCAGAGCTTAAATAAACGCATAGACTGCGATTACAGCAAAACAAGTATTCTGTAATTGTATAAGGCTTCATTTAACCGCTAGCGCGCTGAAAACGACTGTTACATTCATTACATTACTGTTCAGCGAAAATAAAGTAATCCTACAGAAATCACTTGTGCTTTCGGTTTTAATTTTTACTGGCACTACAATCGTCATCGCGTCCTCCAACCAGTGTTGCGGGCATGTTTCACGCCAATGGAAGAAGACCAAACGCAGATGGAAAAATTCTGTTTTAAAAATTTCTGCTCACATTCCAGAGAAACCGCTGCAAGGGTGGACACTTCAGACCATACGCTTTCTATTGCGGTACAAAACAGAAAAGCGATGAAGGACTGTAGACAGTCCCTTTAAGGCTTTTGCCTTAAAAAATAGTGTCGAGATTGGAAAACGGGCGTATAATCTTACGAATCTCCGAATGTTCGTAGAAAACGAGAAACAGCGGGAGCAACAGGTCAGAGAGGGACTAAGCGCTCTAATGCAGTTCACTCCGAATATGATCGCTATGACCAAGTTGAACGCACGAATTTGCTCAAATTCTATGTGACAGAAACGAAAACAATTTATACCCGCAATTTTATGAACGCACACACTAGCAGTTTTTCTGAAGAATTGATGTCTGGGCAATTGATGTCTGGGCGCTCTGTGGTGTGTAGTCTTTCCTATGTCCTTGTTTTTGCGCCGCCCGTTTCGAAGATGCATAGCTGTTTTTCAAAACGGAGAGAAAAATAGGCAGATCCAACGCACTGTGGCAATCGATGTAATACGAAGCAGTCGGCGAGGAACTGCATACACGGCACTGTTTGTCATTTAGGGAAATCAAGGCATTCATGCCATGACATGTTCACTATCGAATGCTTGTCGTACATGCACGCATGTGCAATCTGGTATATACCATGCTAATGAAATGCATATTTTGGCACATACAGTGCACCACTTTTCATTTGTGTCTGTCACGCGGTCATGCCATGCATACCTATTTCGTTACATATTATACCGGGTGTTTCAAGAAATGTGTCCAAAATACTCAAGAAACAGAGGAATGTGATATTTGATCGATGCCTTAAGGATCACTTCTTCCGTAGCCGCAGGCATCTTCAGGTGGCTGAAGACATCATTTGTGACAGTAATTAAAGAGGTTATATAAATTAACTTTTAAATGCGAAGCATTTCTTAGCGAACCCCAGGCACTTTGGCCGTTTCTATCTATCTATCTATCTATCTATCTATCTATCTATCTATCTATCTATCTATCTATCTATCTATCTATCTATCTATCTATCTATCTATCTATCTATCTATCTATCTATCTATCTATCTATCTATCTATCTATTATCTATCTATCTTTCTATCTACGTATCTATCTATCTATCTAGCCGCCTACGTCTGGGCGCTCTCCTGGTCGTCTCCATAACTTGTATTGTACCAAAATTGGCGTAGCAGGGGATCAGTGTATGACGAACACGATTCACTGGCCATGACATGAATAACGCAAAATACCTGTCGCGTACGTCATGAAACCCTTTCTCTCAGTCACGTGTGGCACATACCCGCATACCAGAGCTAATGCTATGCGGGTATGTGCCTCAGGTGATACTGAGTCTCAACCAGCACAGTAACCGCGAACACACACATTGACACGCAAGGAAAGTGATAATAATAATAATTGTGGGGTTTTATGTCCGAAAACCACGATATGATATGGGAGACGCTGTAGCGAATGGCTCCGGAAATTTTGACCATTGGGTATTCTTTATGGTGCATCCAGACGACGGGCCAAACTGCCGCCCGCCGCGGGCGGCTGAGTCACGTGACGCCGGGGCCGCGAGGGGCCCGGCCGCTTGCGCCGTACACACGCGAGGACCAAAACGAGAGGGAGATGCGTGGGCCAGGCTAGTTCAAGCCTCTCGCCGCAGCTTGGTGGGCGACGCTGCGACAGTGACTTTCACACGCGGTGCGCGTGCCTCTCACATGCCTCAAGACCCCAGGCTCCGCTCAGCCGTCTGTCTATTCGCGCAGTACACACAGAGCTGGCAGAAACAGAATGCCTATTTTGCAAAAGAAGCAAACAAATAAAGCCAGGAGTGACGGTACAAAAAAAATTGACAAACTAAGGAAACGAACAACATCAACAAACGCGTGTAAAAGCGGGCAGAGCACGGTGTGTGGCTTCCCAAGAGGTTGGTGGCGTCAGTCAAAGGGTTGGCGTGTGGTAGTCGCTGACAGAGGTCACAATAGGGGGAGGGGAGAGCAGCGAAGGCTACGGAGCTAGACAAAAGAGGATAGGAAGCGCCGGAAAATTGGAAAAGGCACTGCCCACAGGCGAAAGTCGGGAGCGCTTCACATGCGAACAAGAAAAAAATGCCGTGACGGAAAGAAATGCACTGAGAAGAACCGCGCGGGACGCGCGAAAGACCTAATTGATAACAGGTGACAACACGAAAGCTAAGAGGAAAGAACGTACCGCTACGGAAGTTCTCAGTTTGAACATGGAGGTTGCGCGAAAGAAATCCCTGGCGCCTATGGCTCTCGCGCTATCGGTTGAGGACGACGAGGATCTGCCGATATATTCGTTCAAAATTGTCGGGGACTGCTCCACCAATGGGAGAAAGTATAACGTAACATCGTCGCTCCACGTAGCCATCTTTACACAAGCACGGTAGAACGAGTACTGGGCCGCAAAAACGACGCGAATGATCCCGCGTGCTTGTTTTCAAACAGAAACACGTGTTCGAATAGCCGCCGGCTTGCCCAGCTGCCAAAAAAAGATGATAAAAACCCGGTTTTGTTGACACACTACCCCCGCGAGCGCGCGGGCCGCCGTCGAGGGCCGGTACGGGCGGCCCGTGAAAATGTTTTCGGGATTTCTCGCGCCCTCCCTCCCCGGGCCGCCCGCGGCCTCTCCCAACCGGAAGCGGAGGGTCACGTGACGGCGAGGCCGCGGGCGAAAAGAGCGGTTTGGCCCGTCGTCTGGATGCACCATTAACGTGTACCGAGATCGCACAGAACACGGGCATCTAGCATTTTGCCTCGATCCAAATGCGACCACAGCGGCCGGGATCGAACCCGCGACCTTCCGGTCAGCAGCCGAGCACCTTAACCGCTACACCACCGCGGCGAACGCAAGGAAAGTGAGGAAACTGAAGACAGAACACCCCTGGAAGATGCTCAAGTACCATCCACTCGTCCACATGGTCCGCAACGTGGACCACGTGGATTACGCAAAAACTGGCGTCAATGTTTCCTACAATAAATCTGCTGAGAGAGCCAGGCCTCTCATCATTACCGGTGTCTTGAACATTGATTTATCAAGACCCAAAAATGTCTGGTCCTTATATTGCGTGAAAGATGGATTCGATGTGGCGAGGGCATCAGAAGACCTCGCCGCCACGTCCACGACAAGAGGCATCATAGATCATTTCATCGTAAGAGGCATCCAGGACTTCCTCCAGCTGTACTATACATCGCAGTTCACTAGACTTAGACCCCTCGTAACCGCGATCACGAACGGATCCGGTTAACAAGTCCGGTCCAGCTGCTGGTGCTCACTGATCACGGTGATGATGACCTTCTTCGAAAACTGTCAAGAACCCCTTCTACACATACACACGGGTTCGTGAAACGTGCCTGCGTTTTCCGTCATAAAGGACAAGTGTAAGCATTACAACGGTAACTGTTACTGAAACGTACGTGCAGTGCGCCTGCGCGTGCCATTCGGCTGTGTATATATCTAGGGAAACTTTCTTGAACGAAGCTTAGTTGCGACTTACGCCTGTCCTGTAGGTCTGTGTTCCTTCTTTGTCCTGTTCGGATTCGCTCTATCCAGTATTGATAAATATAAGCACTGCATATCAGCTTACCGCGTCTGGTGTTGGTAACACACATGTGTCTCTTGCCATTGCTACACAACTGTAAACAACTGCTTATATAATAGATATGCGACTCTTCAACATTTCAGTGCGTATACCACTTCCATATTTCTCTAGCGTCATGTGAAAAATTACGCCACAGTCACCATCTCGCGCATGCTTCGCGTAACACAGATTCCCACGGTGCGTGGGATCTGCCAATTTTTTAATTAATGGAGCTAGGCGGTTATGTCAAATGGGAGGATTGAAGTTCTTCAGGCGAAGAACCCATAGAAGCTTTGAGATATCGAAAATGCGGCCTCTAGTAAATATTTTGGCGTAACAAAATTCAACCAAATTCAACGGCGAAGCCGAACCGAAGCACCGATAAGCGCAACAAGCAGACGACCTGAATGGCGTCACTGTTCAAGACAGCGATTGCAGAGTTGTAGTTCTTCCGCGTTCGTTAATCTGTATGCGCCATGTGTGGTCTAACTGCAAGCTCAGCCCGCACACCCACACACCAAAGTCGGTTGACGGTTGATATAACGACGCTTACTCATTGTGGAAGTCTCAGAACAATATAGCAATGGCGCTTCTCCCCGTTTCAGTTTCAGCTTCGCCGTTCCGTTTTGCTGAATTTCATTACTTCTCAGGTATTACTGGAGACCACTTTTTTCAAAATTTCAAAACGGCAAAGGGTTCTTTGCATGAAAGACTTCAATTCTCTCATTGAACATAACTTTCTAACTCCACCAATCAAGAAGGTAAATATTTTAACATACTTAATTACTGTCCCGAATGATGTCTTTAGCCGTTTTAAAATGCCTGCAGCTACAAAAGAAGTAATTCTGAAGACATCTAGCCAATATTGCATTTCCCCGATTTTTGAAGATATTGGCCACATTCCTTGAGACACCCGGTACGCGCGTATACCAGGCTAGCGAAAAGGCCGCGAGAGCACTAAGACCGTCGCATATAAATCATGCCCCGCATGGCATGCATATCATGATTTTCATGTTACGACCTGCCATTTATATTCGCTATACACTCATGTCACACCATCCAATTTGATATACAGGATGTTTTTTTAGACAATACAGATTTTTTATAAAAATGTTATGATAGTGAGGCTCCTGTAGCATTCGCAAACGAACTCTATGCTGAGGCGAAAAAACTTTGCCGCACCTAAAGTTGCATTCAAATGAGTAATTAACAAAAAAATCATTATATACTTTTTTAATTATTTACGTTAGGGACGTTGTTTATGTAGAAGAGTTGTAAGGCGTGACAACTTATGACATGCCATTTTTTTAATCGCAAACAGCGCAGGTAATTTGAGGTAATAATCACAGAATTTAAGACCCCGATCGAGGCGATACGGAAACTGAGCGCACCAATCGCGCAGGAAATCCATGATACAGATTACGTCAGACCGGAAGCCCACGCGACAACTTTAAAAAAAAGAAAATTGGCAGATCCCACGCACCGTGGGAATCTGTGTTACGCGAAGCATGCGCGAGATGGTGACTGTGGCGTAATTTTTCACATGACGCTAGAGAAATATGGAAGTGGTATACGCACTCAAATGTTGAAGAGTCGCATATCTATTATATAAGCAGTTGTTTACAGTTGTGCAGCAATGGCAAGAGACACATGTGTGTTACCAACACCAGACGCGGTAAGCTGATATGCAGTGCTTATATTTATCAATACTGGATAGAGCGAATCCGAACAGGACGAAGAAGGAACACAGACCTACAGGACAGGCGTAAGTCGCAACTAAGCTTCGGTCAAGAAAGTTTCCCTAGATATATACACAGACGAATGGCACGCGCAGGCGCACTGCACGTACGTTTCAGTAACAGTTACCGTTGTAATGCTTACACTTGTCCTTTATGACGGAAAACGCAGGCACGTTTCACGAACCCGTGTGTATGTGTAGAAGGGGTTCTTGACAGTTTTCGAAGAAGGTCATCATCACCGTGATCAGTGAGCACCAGCAGCTGGACCGGACTTGTTAACCGGATCCGTTCGTGATCGCGGTTACGAGGGGTCTAAGTCTAGTGAACTGCGATGTATAGTACAGCTGGAGGAAGTCCTGGATGCCTCTTACGATGAAATGATCTATGATGCCTCTTGTCGTGGACGTGGCGGCGAGGTCTTCTGATGCCCTCGCCACATCGAATCCGTCTTTAACGCAATATAAGGACCAGACATTTTTGGGTCTTGATAAATCAATGTTCAAGACACCGGTAATGATGAGAGGCCTGGCTCTCTCAGCAGATTTATTGTAGGAAACATTGACGCCAGTTTTTGCGTAATCCACGTGGTCCACGTTGCGGACCATGTGGACGAGTGGATGGTACTTGAGCATCTTCCAGGGGTGTTCTGTCTTCAGTTTCCTCACTTTCCTTGCGTTCGCCGCGGTGGTGTAGCGGTTAAGGTGCTCGGCTGCTGACCCGAAGGTCGCGGGTTCGATCCCGGCCGCTGTGGTCGCATTTGGATCGAGGCAAAATGCTAGATGCCCGTGTTCTGTGCGATCTCGGTACACGTTAAAGAATACCCAATGGTCAAAATTTCCGGAGCCATTCGCTACAGCGTCTCCCATATCATATCGTGGTTTTCGGACATAAAACCCCACAATTATTATTATTATCACTTTCCTTGCGTGTCAATGTGTGTGTTCGCGGTTACCGTGCTGGTTGAGACTCAGTATCACCTGAGGCACATACCCGCATAGCATTAGCTCTGGTTTACGGGTATGTGCCACACGTGACTGAGAGAAAGGGTTTCATGACGTACGCGACAGGTATTTTGCGTTATTCATGTCATGGCCAGTGAATCGTGTTCGTCATACACTGATCCCCTGCTACGCCAATTTTGGTACAGTACAAGTTATGGAGACGACCAGGAGAGCGCCCAGACGTAGGCGGCTAGATAGATAGATAGATACGTAGATAGAAACGGCCAAAGTGCCTGGGGTTCGCTAAGAAATGCTTCGCATTTAAAAAAGCACGTCGCACCAGAATATGGTCAGGAAACACGGCAAGTCGTCCCAAATACGCAAATGGCCCGCTTATTCTTTACGTTTGGTGTGTAGTTCTTATTCGTTCCTTTGTTAAACTGGAAAGAAGCGCAAAGAACTCGTGCGCTTGTCTGCTAAAAGTGTTGCCATATTGGCTGCCGCCTTTTTTTAAGCCGTGCAATGAAAGAAAAAGTGAAAGTTGTGGTTTTCTTGGGTACAGCACGAAAGAAATAGATAAGCACTATATACCAAACGCAAAGAATAAGAGGTCCATTTGGGTATTTGGGACGACTTGCCGTGTTTCCTGACCATAATCTCTACGAGGCGTTTATTTTTCGAAAATTGTCACGTGAGCTTCAGGTCTGACGTGACAAGGATGACGGATTTCCCGCACGATCGGTGCGCTCAGTTTCGGTTTCGCCTCCATGGGGCGCTGAATTTCGGTGATTAATACCTCAAATTACGTGCGTTGTTTGCAATCTTAAAAATGGGCATGTCATAAATTCTCCGACAATCTTCCATATAAGGAACGGCCGTAAATTTAATAATTTAACTTTACATCAGGCTGACGATGATGATGACGGCCGCAAGTATATCTTCTTATCAGTTTGGCACAACTAATTGCCTTTGGAAAAAGAGCGATACATTATGCCAGCGGTTGTCGGAAAACTTATCCAGTCAAGCCGACTGTCATTGCCGTTTATACACCGGCTAATATGCAGCACAGATACGAATTGCGCGGGCTCCGATAATTGCTCCCGGGTTATACACGCCATCTCGAGGTCACCTGCATGCCAGCGGCGCATTAGTATTACTGGAACAGAGTTTCCGGTTAAATATGCCAACTGAAGATACCCTTAATAAACTCTGCCTGCTCTTCCTCGCATCGTGATTTGCTGCAGAGAACAGCGACAACTCTCTGTGTGGCAATTCTCAAGCTTTCATTCTAGCCTTCGCAGTGCCTGGACTCCACATCACCCAGTTATCGAAATTACACGGATCGCCGGCGCAAGAACGTGGTAAACTGGCCGAAGCCGAAAATGTTGGCATCTCTATGCGCTGTTTCGCTGTTTATGACACATGCGGTGGCCTGTATTTCGTTGTGGCCAGCCAAATTGTCCGGATAATTTCTTCCAACAACCATAACCGATTGTCGCTCCTCTTCGCGATCAGAGGCAACCTCACGTGTACGCTTGCAGCCGTGCGCACCTACGAGGTACTTTTCCGTCGCTTCTTCTTCTTTTTTTATTGCGCGAAAGGGAAGACGTTTTGTGCATGCGCAATATGGAAAAATTGAGGAAGATGGTGGAAAAGGGGAGCTTTTAGGCCGGCGTGACAACAGTCGTGATTGTCTTTAAATACGCACCAGTCCAAATGGTGTGCAAACAAACAATAAGTACCTAGTCAGTAGGGTAATATCAGAGCTGGAAAAAAGGCAAAGAAAAGCAGGAAGGTTAGCTAGAAGCCCTAGTTTGCTACCCTGTGATCCTACCGCGCGCGTGAAGCATCGCACGATATACTCGCATATAATTTTGTCTTCTTTAATTTCTCCTGTTTCGTGCGCTGCTGTACACGCGCTCTATGGTTATCAGTCATCAACTCGCCCAACTGTCGATCTTGGTGAACGTACCTTCCTACAATAGAGAAGGGACTCTTTAAAGGGGCACTAAAGAGCAAAACGATTTTTCTCGCATTAGTAAAGTAGTCTTCCACGATACCAAAAACACCACGCTTTCTGCGCGAAGACGCTTAATAAGCGAGAAAACGCGCGAAAAGAAAATAGAGGTGGCGACGCCACCTTGGAATTCCCGCACCATTTGCCGTGACGTCACATAAATTTGGCGGCGCCTGCTTGGGCCTACGTAGTTCCTAATCGGTTAAATCGAAGTACATTGTCCTCTGAGAGGGCCAGACACTTGACATAACGAGTTTTGTGGAAATTTCGTCGAGCCAGTGGCGCCAAAATACGTTAAATGCTATTTGAAGTCTTTTACGTCATGAATTACAAAGTTCGGAGCGAAATTTAAAAATTAAACTTTGAACTAGGTTTTATCCTCTAATAACAAACCTATGGTGGTGAAATAAACTACACAAGAGTTCTCCGAGCACAATTTATCAATCTAAACCAATTCATTGTTTCTCTTTAGTGTCCCTTTAACGCGACATCGTTAAGCAGCCCGTGTCGCAAAAATCCCTGTGTCTGTGTAAGGAAAGAAGATGACATTTAAGGGCTCCTTTTTCTTTGTTAGACACAATATTAATGAGAACTAGCTGACGATAATGCCAAGGAAAGTATAGGAGATGTTATTGGAATAATTAGGATATAAATGTGAAGAAAGTAAAGTGGACGAAAAGATAACTTGCCGCCGGCAGGGACCGAACCTGCGACCATCGAATAACGCGTCCGATGCTCTACCACTGAGCTGCGGCGGCGGTCATCCCCTTGGTCACCCCCCCGTCTACTTTATAGGGTATATGTCTGCATTTAAATCAAGGAGTGTTAGTCAGCGCCGATCGCAGCCATGGCGGCGAGTGTGGAACACTCTTTTTCTGCTCTTTTTTTTTTGGCCTCACGTAGCATTTAAGGGCTCGTTTTTCTTTAAAGTACATTTATATCCCAAACATTCAAATAACATCTATACTTTCATTGGCATTATCGTCAGCTAGTTCTCATTAATATTGTGTCTAACAAAGAAAGCGAGCCCTTAAATGCCATCTTCTTTTCTTCATTCATAGCAAAGGTCTCGTTCTGGCAGACTTGACGCCTTCAGGTAGTATGCGAAGGATTATTCGTCAGCCGCGAGCTCGTAAAAAAGATCACGTGCTACGTGAAGCCAAAAAAAAAAAAAAAAGAGCAGAAGGAGAGTGTGCCACACTCGCCGCCATGGCTGCGATCGGCGCTGACTAATTAACATCTCGTATACTTTCCTTGGCATTATCGTCAGCTAGTTCTCATTAATACTGTGTCAGTGTGGTTGGTTGTAAGCAAAACATAGGCTTGTCCGTCAGCGTAAATTCGAGATAGACGCAAACAAAGAGAAAAAGACCAGGCCTGCGCGCAACACGCAGCACACTCACACTCACAGCGAAAGATGGAAGAGCGGCCTTCGTAGAGCCCGCTGAAAACTCTCTTGGACTAACCGCTACAACCACAGTGCAAGGTACCCACTAAGCCATGACCACAGCCGCTACATAAAAAAGCACCTGATTTTTATGTAGCGGCCGTGCCATGACACACTAGAGGTGTGCACGGGCTCCGGGTAGCCCGAAAGCCCGAGCCCGACCCGGCCCGCGGGCCGGGCTCGGGCGGGCCGACGCATTTCCACCTCGGGCCCGGGCCGGGCTCGGGCTACTTGGAATTTTATCGGGCCGGGCTCGGGCCCGGCGCGAAGCCCGACTCAAGCCCGAAATATAGAGAATGAGCGGGAACTGTTTTCTAGCACGCATACAGCGCGTTTTCCGCGACCGCCCTTTACCGCTTTTCCTTTCCATTCGCTACTTTAAACAAAAGGGGTGCTCTCCGATTATCTCTCTATGGAATCGTCCATCTGAAGTTTTAGTCTTCTGGAAAAACAAGCAGCAGGGATATCCCAAGCTTGCCAGGCTGGCAAAAAAGATAGCAATTTCGGCGACGAGTGCAAGCAGCGAACGCAACTTCAGTTCGGCGGGCTACATAAAGCAAAAGCGCCGCACTTCGTTGAAGCCGGAATCGTGGGACTGCTTGCTGTTTTGCACGACAGTTTGTAATCTGTAATAGAGACTGCTCGCCGTGTGTCGTTTGATCATATTCGATATGCTCAATAAAATGCCAAATTACCGGAAAACGATGTTTTGTTCTCGCAGCGAACCTTCAACAAGCCGGGCCGGGCCATGCCGGGCCTGGGATTGTGTTTTCGTACGTCGGGCCGGGCCGGGCGGGCTCGCAGCCCTTTGCCGTCGGGCTCGGGCGGGCCTCCGACAAATTCAGCGGGCCCGGGCCGGGCTCGGGCTCGGAAATACGGCCCGTGCACAGCTCTATGACACACCAGAATGTTTGAGAAGTAGGGAAGCGCGCACTATGCCCCCACTATGCACCCACTATTCGTTATTGTGCGTAGAAGCGAGGTACCCGCCACACATCTGTAATGCATCATCATGTGCACTTTATTGATGCTGTGGCTGATGAAGAAGAATTACGGCTGAGCTGTTTGTTACTATGGCTCTATGGTTATGGCTGAGCCCTGTTTTTAAAAAAAAGATGGCTGATCCCTCTGTCATAGAAATCGGTATAACCCGAAAGTGAGATGTGTCGTCACAGAAGTAGTTGATTGTTTATAGTGCATTGGTATATGAGAGCTTGTACAATGTCTATTGTTGTTTGGCAGATATAGCACCGCTTGATGTGGACGCACCCAAGTTGACGCCTGGTGGCACATCTCTGTACCGACGACTAACGCTCATGATCATGATTGAACCCTTGCGGTAGCTGAAGTTGTCAAGATATACCTGGACACCACATAAGTGAATTCCGCGCAATGATGACATCAACAAGCACATAGTAAACACTGATACTGGATGTGCACTCGATCAAAGTGTCGTGAAATGCGAATAGAAACGCGACGAGCGTCGCGTCGTCCCTCTAGCCTGGGCTTAATTTTCTCACAGGGAGAGCGAGGAACTCGGTGTGACAGCTAGGCGAGCGTCGGAGAGCTATTTTCCGATATGGATGGGTGCTATGAGCGAGACTTGGGCTAAAGCCGTCACCTCGTGGTGCGTTGAAGCTTTGAGGAAATTACACTTCTCCTACTGGAAACGCGCCGAAAGGGACGGCCGTAGCAACGGCGCGTTGCCGGAGCTAATTGCGGATGCAACGAAGTTTTTTTTTTTTTTTCCAGCCGGGTGGCACACGTGTTACCGCCCCTTTATAAAGGGGACTCTCATAGTATCCATCCCTCCATCCAAGAGCACTGCGAGAGGAAAGTGTGAAAGATAAAACGCTCGTCCATGTAGCCTCCGCTATGTGTTTGGTGGTAACTCAGTGGGCTAAACGCCCGCCCGCCAGCCATCGTAGTGGACCGAGATGTAGCGGGCTCGACTCCTGTCCACAGAACTTTTTCTTATATTGCCATCTGATGGCGTTCACTTTGCTGACGTATTACCGTGACGGAAATACGACCTGAAAGTGTCGGTGGACACCGGCATAAAACACTGTCGTGTTAAGAAATGTACAGGACTAATTGAAGCTTATATTTCAACTAAAACCATAACAGCACGCTCTCATTTTCCATGGTTTAACGTAACATAAAAACGACTTAATAATAAATAAAAGAAACGCAAATTCCGGCACACCAGCCTTGTGGATACAACACGTGCATGGGGCGCTTCTCGTGTCACTGAAAAGCTTTTCCTTTCACAATCATCTAATGCTAAACGATCATTTTGCACTGCAACTTTACCTGATATGATACGATCTAGCCCCCCCCCCCCCCGCCAAAAAAAAAAAATCTACGCATCTTCAGGATGTGAATCATGACGAATGGGCGAAGCTCTGGGTAACGTATGGGTGAAACCGTACGTTACCCGAGCGTTGCCCCGTATTATGCAAACTGATTGACATACAGTCGACGACAAAGGTAGGTCCTACGGTCCATAATGTCTACGTTGAAGTCGCCGACAAGTATGAAGGGTTATTTGTAGGTGGTTTATCTCGTTCTGTCACACTTATAATTGATGTTCGTCTGTTGTACACCTTTTTTTATTCATATACACAACATATACGTTTCAACTATAGCAACGGTTTTCTATATACCGTTACAGCGGACAGTGAGTGTAGACGTCAAAGCTAGGTCCTAAGGTCCGTAATGTGTACGTCGCCTACTAGTGTAAAGGGTTTGTGTCTGGGGGCGTTTTATTTTGTTTTGTCACAATTATGGTTCATATTAGTCTATTGTTAAATCTCGGCCTCGGACAACCTCGGACAACCTCGGACAAGCCTCGGCCTTAAGGTGTTTCGCCCCTAAAAGGTTCTGGAATTCTGTGAATCCCACCCCCTCAAACACTATGTCGTTGTGTGACAAGCAGGATCGTCTTATTACTGAGCAGGGGTGCTATGCAGGGGGGCGATCGGAGATCTGTTCGTTCCGCTTGTTCGTTCTCCTGGGGAAGAACAAGCGCGATGATTGGCTGAAGCGGGAGATGCCACTCAAGGCCGGGGGGTGTCGCCATTTCTTTTTTTTTTTTGCTTGATCTTTTCTTTTTTGGTAACGTCATATCGCGGCATAACGAGTGGGGTGATCGGAGATCTCTGTTCTGCGCCGTTCGTTCTGTACCCATTCTGGCGGCGTACGCGATTGGCCGAAGCCGGAAAAAACCACGTCTCTGAGGGGCGTAGCCATTTTTCTTTTTGCTTGATCTCTTATTTTTTGGTGACGTCATACCGCGTCATAACGAGCATGTCGTCTGCTACAAACGAACGGAGAGCGAGACCGTTCGCACGCGTTCTCTCGAGCGAACAAAAGGATCCGCACGGCTCTAGCACGGCATGATGCGGCGGTTGCGGCTGCCGCAACAGCTGATTTTGAGAAAATGGCGCTTGCGACGTGTGCTTCTCTTGCGGTTGGAGGTGCGAGATGCGTTTGAAGACATGAGCGAGTGCGGCGTCGCTTTCTGTTCTCGAAACGCACAGTGCGAACAAAATGAACGGGCCTGCCACTGGGCTGTGGCCTTACGCGCAGGGACTTCTCAGTTCAAAAGCGCTACCAGCTACTGCCACGTGTCGTCCCGGTCCTCACTCTTGGACGACGGCCCCAGCGGGCCCGACGGCATAGCTATCTGTGGGTGCTCTTATATAAAAGCCAGCAGAAGCTAATTTTGACGATCCGACACCCGGGAGCCAAGCCAGACATTCCGGTGGGACGACACCTTGAAAAACTGCGCCAACCGCTACTTTTCTCTTTTTTTTTTTCGCGTGCGCGACTTCACATAGCAAGCACGTTAGAAAAACTAACACCAATAAATATCAGCACTCAAAGTAATTGCTGTTTCAGAAACTGCTTGAGCTTGAAAAGAAAAACAATATCTTTATGTATAACAACTGTATTTATTAGAAGGCGAGAAACACTTCGTTTTGAAATATACGGTCCCCTTGCCGAGGACAAACGATGCGCGTCTACTTCCGGAAAGCTCGCCGCTCACCGCTTGACGATTGGCTGTCCTCTTCCTCTCGACGGAAGAGAGCTGCGGACCGCCCACTATTGTGACGTAACACCACCAGAACGAACGCCGAACGAACGGAGATCTCCGATCCCGCCCCTGGCAGGATAGTCCGAGTTTGGCGAAACTCGGGATTTTTCCGAGCTCCGCTACACCCCCTTTTGAACAAGCTAACAGAACGCGAAGGTGAAATCAATCCCTCAGCGCGCGCTGCGTTCCATTGGATACGATGGAACGCGGCGTCACGTCAAGGACGGTCGAGAAGGTTGGGTGGCGTCTTCAAACTAGAGGCACCTTCCTTCATTTGTTCGTCGTTCCACTGAGTGCAGAAGGGTATCCCATGCAAGAAAAGTGGCAGAAAGTTCCTAACTATATTTTTAGGGGCGAAGCTCCTTAAGGCGGCACCCGTTCGTCCCTCGTCGTGCTCGTAGTAGTGAGTAACAAGTCTTACGCTTTGACCTCCAAGGTGGTGCCGGTGGGAGATTTCTCCTGTGCGTTGTTGAACAATAAAAAATTCGCAGCGTGCGCGTTAACTAAAAGCCGAATTCTTCTGTCTCTCATTCCCCATTAGCAGCCATTGGCATGTTCCAGTAGGAAACGTTAGTAGAAGTAGAAGTGTAAGTGTTAGCTAAAAGCCGACTTCTTCTGTCTCTCATTGCCATTAGCAGCCATTGTTTACCTCCAAGGTAGTGCCTGGTGAGATTTCTCCTGTGCGTGATTAAACAATAAAAATTTTGTTCAAAACGCCGTTGATTGATGAAATAAACCAACGAAAGACGCCAGATGTTTTGTAAAAGCAGAACGAAAGAACGCCAGATGTTTTTCTTAAAGTGTATTAGTAGTACTTGTATGTAGCCACCTCGCCCGATCGTCAACGGGCGAGGTGGACCGGCAACGGCGCGAGGACCCTGCCGTACGAGAGTTAAATCACACTAAAAGACATACTTTGCGGGCGATACACTCTAGTGAGCTTTCAACTTTTCGTCTTAATGTACATGATAAAGAAATTATTTCTACGAAAAACGCAAGGCACACCTTGAGCAATATGTTTGGTTTTGGGACGCTAAATGGAACCATGAGGCGATGCGAAGCCGGAGCACTTGCACGATCGCGTTCCGTTGGCTTTCGTTGGGCATGCTACCGACCTCGCGTCGTGGAACGCGCGTCCTGTCTTCCCTCTAGCCTTGCCTTTAATTCGCACAGGGCGAGCGGGGAATGCGGTCGCTCTTTCGCTCGGGAGCGGACTTCTTCCTTGCATTTCACCGATCACAAGTGATAATGAAGGGACCACGTAAACCAACAGTACAATAAAAGTTTGATGTTTAATGTATACACGATGTTTCACACTCTTTATATTATGTACTGGGCGCATTTCACGGAAGAGTTTCACGGTTTACAGATGATTCCCTCCGTAGCTTCGCCCCACTCATCATCATTCACCCCGTGGATATGCTGTGATTTTTTATGTGTGCGCGGGCCGTTTGAATCCATTTTCAAGCGTTTAATGTCTGCACTAAGTATCCTTTAGAATAATCAGCACCGTGGCCTCCGAGGTTAGTTCTGACCGAGCGCCTTACTACACTGTGGATGGAGCTAATCGCCGAGGCCCCGTGTATAATCACCATGGTCGCCCTCTACATTCTAGCGCGTTGCTCGGCCGGCGCGCGCCCTCTTCGTCCTCTTATTAATCGTCTGCTCGCTCCCCGAGCAGGTGCGGCCAGCTGATTAGCTAATTGGCTGGGCGGTATACCTAGCTAAGTCAGGACATGCTATGACGAAGCTGATAAAGCCAAATCATGCTAAGGCCGAGCTAATTAAGCCACGTCTTACTAAGACCATACTAATGAACCGTGTACAGCTAAGAACAAGTTAAGGCCATGCTAATTAACACGACGCTAATTAGGAGCGTGTAATTAAAACCAAGATAATCAAGACTTTCCTCATCGAGATCGTCTTAAATATTATAGTGCTGATTCGGTTTATGCTAATTACATCTGTACTACTGAGGACCTTGCGAATTAAACCTGAGTTAATAATGTCGTGGTAATTAAAACATCAACAATCAAGGCAGGACTATTCAGTATCATGTTAGTCAAGACCGAGCTAATTAGGGCCATATTAATTAACACGACGCTAATTAGGAGCACGCTAATTCTAATGAAGCTAATTAGGAACTTCCTCGCCAAGTACGCGGTAATTATGATCACTCTTATTAGCATTATGTTAAGTAAATTCGTGCTAAGGAGGACCTTGATAATGAAATCTGATTAATTAATACGGTGTTAATTAAAACATCACGAATTAAGGCATACTATTCACTGCCTAGTTAATTAAGGCCTAGCTAATCAATAGCAAGAATATTGAGACCGAACTGGCAAGGTCAATACTCTGAAGCAGGCCAAGCGTACTGGGTAGACGAGCCACGTTATAAGCTCGAAGAAGCTAGGTGACCACAAGCTTCTCCGATGGTTCCAGCCTTGCACATGTAGTGCAAGCTCACCAAATTATTTTATATGCAAAGAAGCTGCTGAGCAGCGTCCACTGCATGAAACACTTGTCAGGCACACCGGCACTATGACAGCCCCGAGTTGAACTGGGGCCCTTTCAGAATCAACGAGTTTGTGCCCGAGTTCGCACGTCAATCGATTTGATTGACAGGCGCCCGCAGCGAAGATAGGGTCCGCCCACCGCGTTTGTTCTTGCGGAGGAGCAGTGCTGACGGCGTAGCGCCAGCGAGCGGCACGTTTAATCTATCAGTTTAATCGTACAGACTATGCGCACACGCACGAAGAACTAAATGTTATATCATCACGTGGCTACGATGTCTCGTATTCAACCTCACCGTACTCACGATGTACCACCCGCAGCCACGAAGCAAGCGCCCCTGGTGGTATTTGCGGCGAGAAATTTTATTATTTACTTGTTTGTGGAGGCATTGTTTCTACCGATTCGTTACTGCAGAAAAATCTTTAGACGTGTAATGTAAGTATAGCAATAACCTGTCCATTTATTTGTTGCAATATTCCAGAGAAGCGAAACGAGCTGCACCAGAGTGCTGCGTGTGCGCCCTTGTTGCCTTCGAGAGTGCAAATTTCCATGCTGCAGGTAGAACGAAAGAATTATCCGAAAGAGGACAAACGCCCACGAACACGCCCGTGGGAGGAGCGATGATCAGTTGGCAAAAAAAAAAGACGCCAGGCCTGCGCTGAAACCGCAGCAAAGTCACAGCGAAAGCTGGAAGAGCGGCGTTTCTAGAGCCCGTTAAGCTCTCTTGGGGCTACAATACAAGTACACTAGAAAGGTACCCACTACGCCACAAATCAAAATTTTTGTGAAGTTGGGAAGCACCCACTAAGCCATTATTCGTCATTCTATGGAGAAGCGAGGCACCAGCTACACGTCTGTAAGGCATTATGTGCATTTTGTTGACGTGACGACTGATGACGATGAACAATTATGGTTCAGCCCTTTGTATTGGGTTGGAATCTTTAAACGGCCCACCAGTTATGTAATTTGCATTGGGTGACGCCCGGTCACTATTTCCCTCTCCCGTCATGCTGTATACGTTGACGTGGAAGAGAGACGGGGGGGGGGGAAACTTTATTGAGACCCCGAGGTAATGGATCATACGCTTATGGGCTTCCTTGGCAACCATTACAAGTGCACTTGCGAGGAACCCACTACGCTATAAATCATTGTAATCTCACTCCTGCTGGTTTCCCATAATAAAGTTTATTCCTCCTCCTCCTCCTCACTGAGACCCCGAGGAAGTGGATCATGCGCTTATGGGCTTCCTTGGCAACCAATACAAGTGCACTTGCGAGGAACCCACTACGCTATAAATAATTGTAATTTTTTAGAAGTAGGGCAGCAGGCACTGTGCCATTTTTCGTCATTTTACAAAGAGCGTTGGTACCTGCTAAACGCATGTAAGGGATTATGCGCACTTTGTTGATTCTGCGCCTGATGACGATGAAGAATTATGGCAGAGCCCTTTTGTAATGGGTTGGAAGCATTCAACGACCTACTCGTTGCGCAATTCGCAATTGTTTGACGCCTGGTTACAGAATTCGCGTTGTGCGACGCTTGGTGCTTATTTTAATCTTCTACCACGCTATATTGCATATGCTAATGTGGTTCCTTCCCGACATGAAGCCTGTATAGGACCTTTTTGCAAAGCATTTTCAAGCACCGGCATGGCTCAGAGGTTGAATACTGGGCTCCCACGCAGAGGACCCACGTTCGAACCTCGTTCCATCCTGGAATTTTTTCTTATTTATTTTTTTTCTTATTTCGAGAGATACTGGTTACGGACACCGGCGGCGGCGGCGGCGGCGGCGGACAACTACGGCGCCAAAAACGGCCGGAGAAATGATCTCATAACAGCTTTCGCTGTAAAAGATAGCGCTACAATCACGCTGACGTCGCTGCACTGTCAAAATGTGTACGGAGTGGCGGCGCTGACGCGTTCGCACGCGGTGTTCCTTTGAAAACCACCGCAAATGCCGCATATGCGTTTGTGACGCCATGCTTGTTCTTGTAGCCGTTTTTATCAACGCTGCTATCGCGTGCTCCGCACTGTCTTCCTGTCATGACCGCCGTAATGCGAGCTCGGAGCAAACTCGTGTGCCCGAGAAGCTCGGGCCATCCTGCATAGCACCCCAGGACGTTGCGCATGAACTCAATACTGCATTCTGCTCAGTATTTACTCGTGACGCAGCCGACACCTTGATACCCCAGTGACCAACTGATCATCCACGGATAGAAGAAATCAAGCTCCTGGCGTTCCAAAATTGATTCGTCGAAACCAACATCATCTTAAAATGTACTGATGGGCTAGTTGGTGAGCCATGATTTTCGAATAGGCAGCGCACAAAAGGGCAACGAACACGTACACAAAAAAGACGCAAACACAAGCGCTGTACTGCAACTGGTGATTTATTGTCGAAAGACCCGGCTTGTGTATGTGAACACGCACATGCGCTCTCACAGCAGTGGATACGATGAGGACCGAAAAAACCCGAGGAAACCGCACAAATAAAGGCACAACAAAACAACAACAGAAAAAACAAACAAAAAAACAACGAAAAACACGTGGTTCTGATAAAACAATTGCCACACAGTATGTGGTTACATACTAAGATATCGGCGCGCTTTTTCAGAGAACGCAGGTGATTGACACTATAGAGTTTCCTAAAATTAACTAGAGGGAACTCTGGCGCTGCGATCGTTCAGCCACCATGGGAATGATGGGTAGTACACGGATTTGCCTAGTCTTTGTACTTGCGGGCTTCGAACGCACTTGTGGCTTTGTTTATTGCTGTGTTTTGGTTTTCTTTCAGATAAAAGAATGGATTGTTGTGAACTTCGTGACCTGATTGGAATTGGTGAGCCTAAGAAAGTTAAGTGGTGAAGTGGAACTGTTGAACGTTTGCTGAACTTCATCTTGCGACAAAGCGGATGCAGGCGACGCCCAGCCAAACGGAGCCGAAAGTACGAAGTTTAGACAAATCCGTGTACTACCCATCATTCCCGTGCTGGCTGAAGTGCCATGCATTGCAGCTCCCATAGACACTAGCGCCAGAGTTCCCTCTAGTAAGTAGTGTAGGAAACTCTATGATTGACACAGGTGATTGACTAGCTGTCTATCTATCTGTGTTTTATCAGAACCACGTGTTTTTCGTTGTTTTTGTTTTTTCTGTTGTTTTTTGTTGTGCCTTTATTTGTGCGGTTTCCTCGGGTTTTTGCGGTCCTCATCGTATCTACTGCTGTCAGAGCGCATGTGCGTGTTCACATAGATAAGCCGGGTCTTTCGACAATAAATCACCAGTTGCAGTACAACGCTTGTGTTTGCGTCTTTTTTGTGTACGTGTTCGTTGCCCTTTTGTGCGCTGCCTATTCGATAAAAACTAAAATCATCGGCTGGAATGGATGGCGTAGACTCGAAGATATTGAAGAATACTAAGCACGTTACTAGCGTTATTTTGTAACACGTATTTCAGCAGTCGTTTTGCTCTGGTATGGTCATATCGGATTGGAGAGTGGGCAAGGTCATTTCGTTTCCAAAAAAAAGGTAACCTTCATCTCCTAAAGACTGTCGTCCTATATCACTAACAAGCGTGTGCTCTAAACTGATGGAATACATTACTAAATGCGAAGCATTTCTTTGCGAACCTTTGGCACTTTGAGCGTATCTATCTATCTATCTATCTATCTATCTATCTATCTATCTATCTATCTATCTATCTATCTATCTATCTATCTATCTATCTATCTATCTATCTATCTATCTATCTATCTATCTATCTATCTATCTATCTATCTATCTATCTATCTAGCCGCCTACGTCTGGGTGCTCTCATGATCACCTCCTTGACTTGGTGTAGACCAAAATTGGCATGGGACGGTAAGGGGATTTGACGAATACGACTGTCAGGTCATGAAATGATTAAAGTGAAAATCCCGTCGCGCACCTCGTCGAACCCTTTCCTCCGGACACGTGTGGCACGTACCCGTTTTATCACGGGCCGCGGTGTACGGGTATGCGCCACAGGTGATTGACAATTTACATCTACCCAGCAACGGCGAGAACAAACATTGGTAATTTAAATGCGAGATGGTTAATAAAAAGCAACATTGGCAGCGTTGACCCGAAAATTGGAAAGAATAAAAATTAGGACCTCACCAGGAATCGAATCCTAGCATTGTGCGTGGCAATCGGCTATTCTACCACAGAGCCACGCCAGGTCTATAAACTGGTTTGGAAAAACTGCCTATGCAGGCGTAACGACGGTGCAACGTCAATTGAGGCTGTGGTGCTGGCTATCTAATTTTAAAAGAAAGTAATAAACATTACATATGTACTCCTACGATACAGACCTTATATCAGAATAACGTCTGTGATTCCAGTGTTGGCTCCGCTTTTATAGCACGGTAATAAACATTACACTTGTATTCCTATGATCCAGCAAGGTTATTGAAGCATTACTCCACCCCGGAGGAATACATTAAGGTAAGTTACGTATGATATTCACATCATCGCAGCGTAAATTGCACTTAGTCCGCCAGAACGATACAATGTCCTCTTCATTACTTACGAGGCTGGGCGATAGCCTCATGCTGATCGAGGATGATGACAGATTGATTGACAGCAGCTTTGTAGACTAGGCTACGTATGTTACATACGCCCAGGCAGTCTATGATTAGGACAAGCGCCATCCACTGATGTTAGTCTACGTAGCACTGTCCAGGCCTACTAGCCTTAACGGCCTAAACCTCACCAACGCGAAGAGTGACTTTAGGCTCTGACATGTCGCCGGCTCTATAGACAGACAATTTGTCGGCCAAATGACCGATGCATCTACGATTTCTAACAGCTGTAGTATACCTCATATTTCACTACATATGGATCCCCCGTCACCGCGACCACTCCGTATCCGACAAGTCAAGACAATAAAACTTCAATAAGGTACGCATTTGAGCTGGTTGGTTCATGATTAACTGTAGAAACAGCAATAAAAGACGGGACAAAGAAAGGATACAAACCACGGCGCTGACTAACAATCAAATGTGTTTTATTCTTCCAGTTCGCATATATATACTCCGCCACAATCTCAAGGAAACAAAAAGCAAATAAACAAAGAAAAAAGATGAGTAGCCTGCGCAGAGGCCAAAAAATACTCAATCGGACAGAAACGTTCACTCCTTCGGAAGAAGGGAGATCGAGGGGAGGTTGACACATGCATCTCCACCGTTATAGATACGGTACGCTTCAGCAATGATACGCGCCCGTTCATCATGGTACTTCGACAGGAAAATCGAATCTTTAAAAGATGGCTGGGAACCGCATTCATTACAGTGAAGCGACAATTGACTATCTCTGGCTTGTTTACGGACGTTGTTCGCATGCTCTCGCATGCGGTCATTAGCCCACCGCCGCGTTTGACCAACATAGTAACGGCCGCAAGAAAGAGGTATCTTATACACAACACTATCACAACATTCAACCTACTTCTGGCGATGCTTCTTGCTGCATCTTTTCGTCTTGGTATCTCGATTTACTTGCTGACACACGCTACCAAGCTTATTTTTGGCAGAAAACAACAGTCTAACGCCTACCCTGCTGACCACTTTCTTAAGATTATGTGCCACCTTGTGCACATAAGGTATGACCACTACTTTTCTTCTGCGGGTGTGTCACTGATTGAACAGCAGGTGAGCACTTGCTTTTAAACCAGACACGAGGCTTTCTGCGATACTGGTCAAAAGCGTTCCTGGAAAACCTGCAAGCTTCAGGCGTGCTACTTGACAACAAAAGCTCGCTTCGACTGGGTGGTCACAGGACCTCTCAAGCGCCGCCTTCAGCAAGCCCTTGCAATACCGCGCTTGACAATTTTTGAATGCGCAGAAGAAAAGGGGAAAAGGGCTGTTTTGAGACCTAGGCGCATAACACCAACATACATGGCTGTTTGAGAACTTGGACTTTCGTTCTCAAACAGCCATGTATTGTTGTGTTATGCGCGTAGGTCTCAAAAGAGCCTTCTCCCCTTTTCTCTACGCATTCAAAAATTGTCAAGCGCGGTATGCAAGGGCTTGCATGAAGGCGGCGCTTGAGAGGTCCTGTGCCACCAAGTCGAAGCGAGCTTTTGTTGTCAAGTAGCACCCTGAAGCTTGCAGGTTTTCCAGGAACGCTTTTTGACCAGTATCGCAGAAAGCCTCGTGTCTGGTTTTAAAGCAAGTGCTCACCTGCTGTTCAATCAGTGACACACCCGCAGAAGAAAGTAGTGGTTATTCCTTATGTGCACAAGGTGGCACATAATCTGAAGAAAGTGGTCAGCAGGGCAGGCGTTAGACTGTTGTTTTCTGCCAAAAATAAGCTTGGTAGCCTGTGTCAGCAAGTAAATCGAGAGACCAAGACGAAAAGATGCAGCAAAAAGCATCGCCAGAAGTATGTTGAATGTTGCGATAGTGTTGTGTATAAGATACCTCTTTCTTGCGGCCTTTACTATGTCGGCCAAACGGGGCGGTGCGCTAGTGACCGCATGCGCGAGCATGCGAACACGTCCGTAAACAAGCCAGAGATAGTCAATTGTCGCTTCACTGTAATGAATGTGGTTGCCAGCCATCTTTTAAAGATTCCATTTTCCTGTCGAAGTACCATGATGAACGGGGCGTGTCATTTCTGAAGCGTATCATATCTGTAATGGCGGAGAGGCATGTGTCAGCCTCCCCTCGATCTCCCTCCTTCCGAAGGAGTTAACGTTTCTGTCTGTTTGAAGATTTTTTGGCCTCTGCGCAGGCTAATCATCGTTTTCTGTGTTCTTTGCCTTTGCTTCGTTGTGATTGTGCCGAGTATATAAATGCAGACTGGAAGAATAACAACATTTGGTTGTTAGTCAGCGACGTTGTTTGTGTCCTTTCCTCGATCGTCCCGTCTTTTAGCGCTGTTTCTACAGTTAATCAACTTAATTTCATATGACAGTTGATTAACGTTGTCACAAACGTCACTACAAAATTTTACACTCTCGCGTATGTCCCTAAGTTCGGCTCGCATTTCACGGCGGAAATCATCGACAGCTTCGTTATTTCCCTTGTCCTGATGAAAGCAGTGAACTTCACACAAATAACACAGACCTACAGCTTGGCAGCAGTGCAGGCGTCTACCGAGCGTAATATCCGTAACGGGCGGTTTTGCTCACCTGCGTAAATGAAGAGTTTAAGTGCTGCGAAGACCACAGGCACCGCTGCCAAACTGAGGGGTCCGACACAAGAAAGCCCGCTTTTGTAGTTTTTCTGGATGACGTCGCTGCCGAGTCCTCGCGCGGCGCAGAGCTTCAGCAGCGGATCTTAATCCAAGCACAGCCGAAATATCATAGTGTCCCTGTGCACCACGTTGATAGCTGAGGGTAGGCGTGTCTTTTTCGGGCAGGGTGAAGTCCGATGCCGGTTCACAACAGCAGCCCATTTTGTGCGTTTGTGCCCTCTCCTGTCACCGCCGCCTGTGTCTGTAACCGCTATCACACGGAATGATAAAAAATAGCCAGGATCTACTGAAAGTTCAATCTCTGTACTCTGCTTGATAGTGGAGTATTCTGCCAGTGTCATGCCGGTGCTTGAAACACCTTCGCGAAAGTAAAAAAAAAATTACACCATCTCCCACTAAAGGGAACCATGAGGGGATGCGAAGCAGCATGTGGGCGCACACCAAATTTCCGTTACGTTCACTCGTCGCGTTTCCGTTAGTGTGTGCGGTTTGTATTTAGTGTTTTGTGTTATTATTGGGTTGTGTTGTGCGCTGCTTTCCGTAGTAGCCGAGTGAACGAGGGACGCCGACATTGACGTTTACAACTCATCTGAACAGGAACGAAGCGAGGATGAGACGAAGCCGACCAAGCGTGCGCACTTATATACACATGAAATGGAGGAGGGAGTGGAGAGAGTAGGTTACAGGCTGTATTTGGCTGCGAAGCGGCTGCATCACGTGGCAGGAGAGGCTGCGCCGCGGCTGCAGCGCGGGGGTGGAGAGAAGGCGAACGAACACCTACGTAAAGGAGGAGATGGGAGAGAGAGTACGCGCATGCGCAATGGAATGCAGACGCCACCACCACCGCCGGACACAGCCCCGAACAAAGATGCTTCGCATCTAAAAACAAAAAAACGCCGGCCTGCTTGCAACACGCAGCATCGTCACAACGAAAGCGAGAGGCGTGCCCTCTGGAGCTTGTTGTGAACTCCTTTGGGGCGACAACTGCAAGTATAGTTGCAAGATACGCATTACACCATAAATCAATCTAATTTTGCGAAGAACACTCTAAAAAAAAAAAGGAGTTTGTACTGACTACCTTTGGGTGGTAATCAGCTCGCTACACATATGATGACCTTTTGGGGTGTCGCTTGACTCTCTTCAGTGAAATGTTCCACGACTCCCTGCCTACAGCAATAAGGTGTATGTGTTACTCCAATGGAAGAGTCCACACGACTACCTAAGGGTGTCTACACAAGGTGTCGCACGACTACCTAAGGGTGTCACACGACTATCTAGGGGTGTCTCGAAAGTACTTCTTAGCAGTCAGGGAGACCCCTTTGCAATGACAACACTGACCCCCCATTCGGGTAGTTCTTGGAATACCCTTGTGAAAAAGATGGTGGTGTAGGCGACTCCCTTGGTTGAAGTTGATGCGACTACTTCACGGTAGTCATTAGGACACTTTTGACTATCTGACGTGACCCCTCTAAGGGTAGTCATTTGACCATCACAGGAAGTTAGTGGTGGTGTGCACGACTGTCATGCAGAGTTTGTGCCGCTACCTTTTGATATCCAGCAGGATTCTTACCGAGGTTCGCTGGGGTAGTCTAACTGCTCCCTAGGTGGCGGTACAGTGCGCTTGAAAATACTCTTGCTTGATATTAATGAAACTTAATGGGAACTGGCTGCTGTGCAAGTTGGTGAACACTTGACGACATCTTCATTTCAGCACTAAAAACACAGAAATATCAGGGACAACAGGTCCTGTTATCGCTCGTATCTCTATTTAGAGCTAAAATTAAGACATCAATTAATTAAACCAGCTGAGTTTATGTATATTTGTGCACTGATTTCAAGTATGCTAGTGTTTTTTAGTACAATATGCAGTTATAAAAATTGGCCGCGTATCTGCGTGCTTCGCTGCAAATGTCGTGTAAAGACGATAGAAGAGGCGCTGTGTGAGATATGGACGCCATCTGGCAATACGTCGGGAAACATGAGTGCTGTGTTGCGTGCTGGTAGTCCCGGCGCAGCAGCAGGCGAAGACCTTTGCAGAGAACACGTCCGCACTCAACGAGTACTCTCCACACACTCTTTTATTTACACGTCGCCTGGTAAACAGGAACGCCAGAGCGGCTCCCACAACCGGCAGCCTAAGGCCGCCTACAACGCTGCTTTTTCATTTTTTAAATATTTTTTTCACCTTCGTGGCCTGCTCAAAACTAAGTTTTCAACACCAACTCATGGCATTCGTACAGTGCATAGAGAACCGAACCGAAACACAACAATGTGCTCGTGCGAAGAGCACGGAGGAAGGCAAATTTCAGCGCAGTCCGCATTTTCAGCTTTGTTGAAACAGCGCTCACTAGACGACGACGAAGTAAAAGAAGGCACAGGACAGGCAGCGCCTGTCCTGTGCCTTCTTTTACTTCGTCGTCCGTCTAGTGAGCGCTGTTTCAACAAAGATGAATGCATACCAACTCGCTCAAGCCTCCATTCTTATGCATTTTCAGCGCAGCTTAAGAAACTAGGGTCCTTAAATTACGTATGTAGCTTTTCTATTAAAGGAACCACGCCACCTAACACTTACCTAGTGATGTTGCACCTCAGATATGCATGATATTTACTTGTTGCTCGACAACGTTCACAAGTATGAACAGCGTACCAGTTCAAGACGGCTGGCCCTTGGGCAAGTGGTTCAACTTTGGCCTTGTGGCTGAATCGAGGGACGTGCCGACAAACAGAAAGACAGACAGACAGAAAGACAGACCAAAATTTCTGCGTTTAAGTTCCCCAAGAAAGACTATCGTCTTTAAAATACCTGATGGTACGCGTTTAGCGTTGAGGTCCGTGGAGCGTTTAATGAATAACCAGCACAGGTTCAGCGACCAGCAGTCGAAACGGAGCAAGCACGAGCACCAACAACCGTCGTCGTCTTCGTCTTTCACTGGCGCCCCTGCTTGCGCCCTATCCATTCTACAAATCACTCCCCCGCAGAAAAGGAGCCATCCTGGCGACTTAAGGAACAGGGACGACTGGTGGGTCGTAGTGCGGCTTCAGTCGGTCGACGTGACAATCTCGCGGCCACGGCGGCGCCGGTCTGCGGATGGTTGAACGGGCTCGACAACATAGTTCACGGGAGAGGCTTGACTTAGGACGCGGTAGGGTCCTTCATACTTCTGCAGTAGCTTTGTGGAAAGGCCAGGAGCAGAGGAGGAAACGCGAAGCCACACCAATGTTCCAGGCGAATATGACTGGGGAGGCAGGTTTGCGTCGTGGCGGTCCTTTTGGCGTGCTTGGTCTTGTGCGGTAAGGAACGTGCGAGCTGCCATTCCTCGGCGTAGGTGGCGACTTCAGATAGAGTTGTGGACTCTGAAGCGTCCGGGTGGTACAGAAGAATGGTGTCCATAAATGAGGAAGGTTCGCGGCCCGTAAAGAAGAAAGAAGGGAGAAAATCCTGTCGTAGACTGAGTGGCGCTATTGTATGCGTACGTAACAAAGGGTAGTATGCGGTCCCAGTTGGTGTGGTCAGCGGAGACGTACATGGACAGCATGTCGCCTAGTGTGCGATTAAAGCGCTCAGTCATTCCGTTGGTTTGCGGATGGTATGCACTGGTTGTCCGGTGCACAACGTTGCATTCACGGAGGAGAGCTTGTACGGCATCAGAGAGGAACGTGCGTCCGCGTCGCTGAGTAGCTCGCGAGGCGCGCCGTGGCGAAGAAAAAGTTGGTAAAGTATAATAAGCCGACTTCACGCGATGTGGCCTCTGGCAGCGCGGCAGTCTCAGCATAGCGTGTCAGATGATCGATAGCGATGATCACCCAGCGGTTCCCGTCAGGTGTGTACGGAAGGGGGTCGTACAAATCAATTCCGATGCGATCAAAAGGCCGAGAGGGACAAGGCGACGGCTGGAGCGGTCCAGTGACAATACGTGGGGGGCTCTTCCGGCGCTGACACTTGGAGCATGAACGCACGTGTTTGGCGGACTAAGCGGTACATCCACGCCAGTAGTACCGCAGCCGGAGGCGCGCATATGTTTTGATTACACCAGCGTGGCCGCACTGGGGATCCGCGTGAAAGGAGGCACAGATATCGGCACGGAGATGGCGAGGAATCATCAACAACCACTTGCGACCATCAGATAGATAGTTGCGGCGGTATAGGAGCCCATCGCGGATGGTGAAATGTCGAGCTGTGCGCAGCAGCGAGCGAGTTGCGGTACGTGCTGACGGCTTAGATAGGAGCTCCATTAAAGAGACTATCCAAGGAGCCTGACGCTGCTCAGAAGGCATGTCAGCGTGTGTAAGGGCCGCAGAATCGTAGCTGGAAACAGATTGCCACAGTCATGGGGTAGGGGAGAGCGAGAAAGAGCGTCGGCATCTGAATGTCTACGGCCTGACCTGTACACGACGCGGATGTCGTATTCTTGGAGACGTAATGCCCATCGAGCTAGACGACCAGATGGATCTTTCAGTGGAGATAACCAACAGAGGGCGTGGTGATCAGTCACGACATCAAATGGGCGGCCATACACTTAAGGTTTAAATTTTGTAATTGCCCAACGGTGGCTAGACATTCTTTCTCCGTGACCGAATAATTTTCTTCAAGCTCTGGTGAGAGTGCGACTTGCGTAGACACAATGTACTCGTCGAAGCCAGACTTGCGTTGAACAAGAATAGCGCCAAGGCCGACTACAGCTGGCGTCCGTGTGGATTTCGGTAGGGGCGTCTGGGTCAAAGTGACGGAGACTCGGTGGCGATGTCAGTAGATTACGTAATTTCGCGAATGCGGCGTCGCAAGCGGAAGACCATGTCATGACACCTTGGCTGTCAGCAAGTAGGCCTGTTAAGGGGCCATTATGGATGCGAAATCACGAACGAATCGCCGAAAATATGAGCATAGGCCTATGAAGCTCCGTAGTTCTTTCAGGGTCGACGGCTTGGGAAACTCGGCCACAGCGCGAAGCTTTGCAGGGTTGGGTAGAATGCCGTCTTTGCTGAAAACATGTCCCAAGATGGTGAGCTTCCTGGCGGCGAAGTGACACTTCTTCAAATTTAGTTGTAGGCCAGCCTGTGTGAGGCATTCCAGGACACTTGCGAGGCGCAGAAGATGGGTGTCGAAGTCCTTTGAAAAAAACTACGACGTCGTCCAGATAACAAAGGCAAGTGTTCCACTTGAGACCTCGAAGGATGTTGTCCATAAGACGCTCGAAGGTGGCGGGGGCGTTGCAAAGGCCAAACGGCATCACGTTGAATTCGTACAAGCCGTCAGGAGTTACGAACGCAGTTTTTTGGCGGTCAGCTTCATCCATAGGTACCTGCCAGTACCCCGATCGAAGGTCCAGTGAAGAAAAGAACTCAGCGCCTTGCAAACAGTCGAGCGCGTCATCGATTCTGGGGAGCGGATAGACATCTTTACGTGTGATCTTGTTAAGGCGCCTATAATCAACACAGAATCGGATGCTACCGTCCTTCTTTTTCACAAGTACCACCGGGGAGGCCCGAGGACTGTGGTATGGCTGTATAACGCCACGACTAAGCATATCAGTCACCTGGTCATCAATAACTCGGCGTTCAGCGTGAGTGACCCGGTATGGACGCTGACGCAGGGGTGCATGGCTGCCGGTGTCTATACGATGGACGATGGCAGACGTTCGACACAAAATGGTTTGCTTGTAGTCGAAAGACGTCCGAAAGCGGTCGAGAAGCTTCAAGAGTTGGGTGCGTTGAGCAATAGGAAGGTCCAAATTAATTGATGGAAGGAAAGCGTCTAGGGAAGATGTCTTGGACGTAGCAACGAGATTAACGCTGGCGACCTGGAAGCTTGTTGTGCGATCGAGCAGTTGGCTCGCGCATACAGAATCAATCTCCTCAAGACGCCCTATACATTCTCCTCGAAATACTGTGGCTGCGACTGAAAGCAGATTCGTGACATAAATGCTTGAGCAGGAGTCTTCGATCGTGACAAGAGCAAAGGGGAGAATGAAGTTCTTACGAGAGGTGAATGCTTCGGACGGTGTGAACATGGCGCTAGGGAAAGCATAGTCGCAGGAGACCGGTACTAGAACAGAGACAAAGGTGGGATGTCCGTGTCCGCGGCGACGACGACACGAGGAAAGGACTTGCCAGAATCGATGTCGGAGATCGCTAATAATTCTAGTTCGGCACGGGCACAGTCAACAATGGCATGATTGTGTGGAAAGGAAGTCCCAGCCCAATATAACGTCGTGCGAGCAGTGTGGAAAGACGACGAATTCGACGACAATACAAAACGTCCTGAATGAGTAGCCGAGCCCTGCACGTCACGGAAGGCTGTATGCGATGTGCGGTTGCCGTACGCAGAGAAAGACCAAGAAAGCGGAATCGTATTATTTTTTAACTTGCGGCACATTGCTTCGCTCAACACAGACACAGCAGCTCCGTATCGACTAAGGCGTGCACGGCAACACCTTCAATGAAGACAGTTATTTCGTTAGTAGGTTGAGAACGAGGTCTTGTAAATTTCGACAGCGGCGCAGTTCTTGCCTCCGGAACTGCGATTGGTCAGTTTTCCGTTTGGAACGGGCGAGGGGCGACGAATCATTGGCGAAAGCGAACATCGGCGCGGGGACGGCGATCCGACGGGAGTTGAAGGTTAGGCGGTTGGATGAAGAGGTGTCCGAAGTAGCGTGGGAGGGCTTCGGCTGTGGTGGCTCTGTACGGACGTAGCTGTAACTTGCGTCAACGGTACCTGGACGGGCAACGCGGCGTCGGCAAGAAACGCTCGACATAGCCGGGTAGACAGCAGTAGTAACAGATTGGTCGGTTGTCTGTTGTGCGCCAAGGATTATGAGGAGGGGTCACAGGACGGCGATAAAGTGGAAGCGGGCGGGCCTGCCGGCGCCTGCGTTGAGTAGAATGCACTTGAGAAGTGAGCAGAGTCCGTGCCGTGTGGCAGCGCATGTGACTGCCTTCTCGCGACGTCAGCGTAGGTCAAGGGCGCGGACACAGGCGGCGGCTGGTGCGTAGGCGGAAGGGCTTCGGATACATGCTCCTCAAGTGTTTGTCGCAGCGACGAGGGGAGCCCATGAGCATTGCCTGGGAGAAAGGGTGCAAGAGACAATTGTCGCGCACTTCTTCTCGGATGAACTGCTTGATTTGTTGCGTCAATACCGTCGGGTCCGGAGAGATGGCGCCAACGGTGAGTGCTGACGTACTGGTCGTGTCGAAGCTAGGACGACGTGTGGAAAGGTGCGCTGCTTTCGCAACTCGTCGTAGCTCTGGCAGTGCTGAATGACGTCCGTGACTGTTTGAGGGTTTTTGGCCACAATCATGTGGAACGCATCGTCCTCGATGCCATTCATGATATGCTTGATTTTGTCGGCGTCGGACATGGCAGGATTGAAGCGGCGGCAGAGGCCTACAACGTCCTCAATATAGGAAGTCAAACACTCTCCAGACAGTTGGGCGCGATCACGCAAGCGCTGCTCTGCGCGGAGCTTGCGCACTGTCGGTCGGCCGAATACGTCCGCGAAAGTCGTTTTGAAAGAGGCCAGGTGGTAATCTCAGCCTCATGGTTGTTAAACCAGAGTTCCGCGACTCCTCTCAGGTAGAACTGACGCGGCCGAGTTTGCCGTTATCGTCCCACTTGTTGTTGACACTCACTCTCGTACGAAGAGAGCCAGTCTTCAACGTCCTGCTCATCAGTAACCGCTGAAGATGACTGGGTCGCACTCCCTTAGAATACCGGCACAGCGAGCAGCTGAGGGTGTGGCAGCATTCTGCTGCGCGACGTCGTCGGGCATGGTTGACTGGGAAGGTAGAGTCCGGTTGCGGAGTTCCAGGGTGCAAAGAGAACCAGCACTCTCCACCACTTGATGGTATGCGTTTATAGTTGAGTCCGTGGAGCGTTTAATGAATAACCAGCACAGGTTCAGCGACCAGCAAGCACGAGCACCAACCACCGTCGTCGTCTTCGTCTTTTCACTGGCGCCCCTGCTTTCGCCCTATCCATTCTACATACCGAACATTATATGTGCATATATGGGAGCAATAATTTTTTCTAACAGAGTGAGTTAGAAACTAATCAGTATTTCACAATAATCTAGAGTTAGAACTGTATGCAGTGTAACAAAAATGAATGTTTGAAACCCATTGACAAAAGTTATAGTATGTTGAGCGTTTGTGACGTTCATGGCTTGACAACGACTCGCTCACAAGTGTTTGTCACACCATACCTTCCACTAAGATGAGTTTCGAGCATCGACTCAGTTATTAGATACAGTTACATGATAACTGTATCCACCGAGGCTAATGCGATATGCCGATTTCCATTGTAACTATCTCAGTGTGGGAAATATATTTGTCCCAACATGGCATACGAAATGTCCTGATATTTTAAAAAGCTTACACGTCTTTCTAGAAAAAATAATTGCATATTGTGAAATCAGCACACAAATATACGTGAACTCGCCAAGTTTGATCAAGATCAATCAAGAAGAAATTTTAAAGTATAGCGTCCCCACTCCTAATGCTGAAGTAGAAACACCGTTGTGAATGAACAACTGCCATTAAAGGTGTTTTTTTACAGATGCCTCACAGGGGTCCACTGGACCTCTTTTTGCCAACTAAAACCGCTGGCCAGGCAACTCAAAATGCATATCAAAGCTGAAAAGTGTTATGAGAGACGTGAGTTGGGCTAGTTGGCGCGTATTAACTGCAGACATGACTGAATAGCGCAATAAAAGTGTTCTCCATAAATTTTCACGGCTCACTTAAAGTCATATTCTTAATGCAGGGTCGTCAGCTATTTTGTGCTGTCTTTTTTGGAAATCAGCGACAACAAGTAAAATGACTGTTTCATTTCAGGCACCTGTGTGCAAGAATGTGCATTTTTCCCTACCTTTCTACCAGCTAAATATACATGACTGAGCAACACAGTAGCAACCTCCAAAAACAGAACACATTCGTATCAGTGTGAATATGTAACCACAAGGGAAAGTTTCGATAGTATGTATTATAGTCAAATCCAGCAGTGAAGTGGACCAGGCATAAAAGAAGACAGCAGTCTGTTTTGCTGAATTGGAATCAATGGACAACCTTGTACACTTGCTATAGTTGCAATACCAGTATTCATTTTGGTGTCATACTGGTGCAATTAAAGAATGTTAATTTCTTGCCATTAAAAAATACGCCCCAGTGAATATGCCATCGAAGGTATGCACGTACGAGCAGACCTATGAATAGTTTTTTTTTTAATTTTCATGTTCAATTATGAATTCATAATTTCAGTAAGGCAAAGCTGACATACAATACTAGTGCCATTTGAAAGAACATTTGTATAAAAAATATAAAGTTGTTCTTGCCCACATTCTTTGCAGATCAAAGAGCATCACAAAATGCTCCGTAATGCGACTTGTTGGAAGTCCTTTCATCCAATTTGACAAAAAAGACTTGTCTCACCACGCAATGCCTTTAGCACCACCCTCCACGTCTGTGTCCAATTATGTTTGCTGCTGTACATATCTGAAAGCACAAACAACATTTAGGAAAATGTAAAGTTTTTCTTACACAAAGAATGTACATATATCACAGTGGCTTCCAGTGAGAATTATATTGCAACAATAAATAACTTCTGACTAGCTCTCACTCAACAGCTATCACAACACATTATTAAAGAACTTCTGACTAGCTCTTACCAGACAGCTAAAACAACACATTAATAAATAACTTCTGCGTAGCCCTGCTATACAGCTATGACAGCATTTATAGTACTTAAAGTTAATGTGCCTTAACGCTCAAACTTCAATCAGTGACACCTGATTGTGCTGAACTTGCGCTTGACCTACTTGCTTTCGATCGCACTTTCAGTGCAGTCAGCATTTTTATGCCTCTGGTATTCAGTTTAGAACTGTTTATGCCCACCACATGCTCTAGCAGGCAAAGCGTATTTTTCGCGGATGAGACATATTCAGTGTTGTACGCCCAGCACACCGCAAAAAGTAACGACAGTCCTGGACGTAAAAATCATGCACGCCTACACAGACATTCTCGCCTTGACGCACATGGCCTCAGAAGATACGGGGTTGTCACCAGTGTAGAGCAGTGTTGGGTGTGTGAATTCCTTCCCTGGTGTCTGCAAAACGAGATACGCATGATAAGTCCTTACTTGAGAGACTTTTTTGGGGAACATGGAGGCTTGCAATGAGAAGTCCTGAACAAGGAATGTGTGACAATGGGACCTGTACATTTGGTGCCCTGACCAAGACAAGTGCTTCTGGCATGTTGGCTCAAGCAACATTCCTTGTCTGACGTGTCATCATTGGTTCTTGGTACTCAAACACTGCATTTTCCGACAATATTTCTAAAGAAGTGTAGTGTTTTAGTTGAGGGTTGTACAAACAAAAATTTAAGCAGTGCAAAAAGATTAAAAGTACAAACTGCTTCTGCTTAAACAACACGTGAAGGGTTCTCTATATATCCCAAGCACAGAAAAGTTCTTCAAGGGGTCATGAACCACTTTTCCAAGTAATGATCTAATGGCCTCAGTATCGGAGTGTACTGCCTCCCGAATCGATTGCCGCAAAAATTTCTCGAAACCATTCAAGAATCAGCGGAGTTACGGGGGTTTGGCGCACGCTCCCAGCGCTTTCTCTCTTTTCTCGTGCCGACGAGCGCACTGGAAGCTAGACAGGGAGGGATGGCATGGGGAAAAGAAGTTACGCCAGCGCGCGTCATGAAACGCGATCGCTCTCCCGCTGTGATTCGCTTGCGCGAGTGCGGCGCCGGCAAGTGGCGGCATTCCGCGGCAAGAAGCGCATCTGATCCGAACGCCGCTCTCGATTTACGTCGGCTATCGGCCAATAAGCATGCTATGTCCTTGCGACGTACAGCGGACAGACGCCCCGCCACCGACGAGAGTGAGAACCGGCCTCTGTTTGAAAGAGGGTGCCTGGGAAACGGCAACTTCGCGCTCCGCTTGTGGGCCATTACGCGGCGCGCACGACTGTAATATTTGGCAGAGCAGCTCATAGCCGTGTCAGCTTTCCGCAGGATGTGGTTTTTTTCAATCAGCCCAAGGGTGCTTTCATGACCCTTTCAGATTACTTTAAACCCAGTAAGCAACCAGTTATTTTGGTAAGAAAAAAGACTGTGCACTCTAACTATATTATCAGAAGTTGCTTTTGCAAAAATTCTGCATGGTACCCGTACAAGCTCACCAAAAATGCTTATGCTGCTTTTGTCTTGAAACTAACACTGAACAATTGCAACACAAAATTTTCCAGATAAATACGATAAGCACTTCCCTCTTATGTTCGACCTCTATTGTCATTTTGATGATGCCTGTTATGGTAGCAAGCATAAATTTTTTCCCTACTGTTTTCATTCAAATCCCAAAAGGAAGTTTGCATGAGTTGGGTTAGTGAATAAAATGGCATCAATAAATAGTTGTAGCCACAAGGTAGGCCAACATACCGTGGTGTTGGCCGTACCACGAGTTGGAGGCGCAGTGACATTTACGCAACAAAGCGTGATCACAGTACGCACTAACTGGTAGCCATAGAAGGAACCACTATGGCTGAAACTGTCAACTAATAAATTGGGATCTTTGAGGACTCATAATAATCGTTTGGTTTTACGTTCCCAAATCCCGATATGATTATGAGGGATGCCGTAGTGGAGGGCTCTGGAAATTTGACGAGCACGTGGGGTTCTTTTGCACCTAAATCTAAGTACACGGGCCTGCAGCATTTCGTTTCCATCGAAATGTGGACCCACCACACTGCTGCCCCTAGGGATTCCATCCCGCAGTCTTCAGGTCAGCAGTCGAGCACCATAACCACTAGAACACTAGCTGGTTGTTCTATGAAGACCCAGTCAGGAATTCACTGCAACTGTGTTTTAACCCCTAGCAAATTTAAACTGTGTCCTACTCTGTCCAAAGCTACTTTACAACTTGTGAACAATTCCAGAACTGTGAAACAACACCACTGTGCTCGCCAAGTCCCACATATCCTCAGATACACCCCTTTCATCGTCACAGTGCTAGGCAGCAAATATGCACTTCATGCCAGCACCAGGCTGCCCACGCACAAAAAACAGCCTGAATTAGCATCCTGACCATTCAAGAGAACAAACAGCGCTTGTACAACTGAAAATACCCACATGAACAGTTTACGCCTGGCTCTCTGGTATTTCCGCAGTCCCCTCCTGTCATGTTAAACTGCTAAAAAAAGCTGTATGTAAAAAAAAGCTCACTATTTTGTGACGTGATGCTCCCAACATATAAGATCATCCCTGTTGTTCACACAACTTCATTAGCACTCAGAGTTCAGAGACACTGTACTGCAACACGCCTGAAATCTTATGACTGTTCCTTACCCCGCCGAG
>NC_051179.1:188842044-188927202 GCF_013339695.2 Rhipicephalus sanguineus | reverse complement strand
AATCCAGTTCCACATGTCTCTGTTCCCGTCGCTGCGGAAACTGCTTCAATCCGCAGGGTTTCCTGGCAATGCTGATTTCGTTCGCAGACCATGCTGCTCTCTAGGGGAAGGAGCTATGTAGCGCCACCGACATCGACGGGATTGGACAGTGAAGAAAGAAGAGGTCGGACGTGACCTCGTGCGGCGCGGCAGCCTGGCGCGAGGGGCGCAGAAAAATAAAGAAACAAGTTAGTTGGTTTTAGGCTTCGGCGCTAGAAGGACGTGTCGAGTCGTTTTCTTATGTGTGCTCCACAAACGTGCAAACATGTACAAGTATGACAGGAGATTGTACCCCATATCGCACAGCCACCTCACGAGAGCGCAGGCCACTAACCTCCGCCGAATTCAAATTAACACCCAAACCACTCCTCACCGCTTAGCGATATTCACAGGCGGAGAGGTTCACTTATCATGCAACAATTGCATTAAAAATGCCGTAGCTAACCAAAGTCACATCCTCTGGGAATGCAAGGGCCTTCCCCACCGAGAGAGCTTCAACCAGCTTCCTCCGAAACCAGCTTGCAGGGGGTGGTTGCAGGGGGTCACTTATCATGCAACAATTGCATTAAAAATGCCGTAGCTAACCAAAGTCACATCCTCTGGGAATGCAAGGGCCTTCCCCACCGAGAGAGCTTCAACCAGCTTCCTCCGAAACCAGCTTGCAGGGGGTGGTTTATTGGCGATGCACTGCAAGAAGTGCGAGGGTTGTACCCCAGCATATGACGCCACTTCTGTGATGTACGTTGGCGGGGAACAGAGAAAGAGGAAAATAGTAGAGGCTGTCGAAATTCACAAGGCGGGTGACACATGTATCAGCACTCCGTCCATCGCGTTGTGGAAAAGAGAACTGGACTATCTGTGTAAGAAGAAACCACGTGCGAACTGGCGGTATCGATAGGCGGCGGAGAATTTCTTTTTCTTTTTGCTCGGTGGATAAACTTTGTCTGTGACGTGGCACCTGCGCGTGCGCAAAGAAATGTATTGTGTCCTTCATGTCGATTAAAAAATCAGTTGAAGTCTAGCGGTGGTCCTGTCTCCTTTTATGTCGTCCTTTGTGTGTGTTCGCTAGCAATATGGAAGCATCCTCCGAAACAATATGGGAGACCTTAATACGGTCCCCCGACGAAAAACAGCAGGAAGCAGTCACTGCATGGGCAGAAGAGATCACCGCAGAAAAGCGGCCAGCTCCAGACCCATGAAATTTCTTTTTAGTAAAGTTGTATCCTGCCTCCTTGCCGAGGTGTTCCGCCATGCTCTAAGTGAGCAAGGTCAAGGACCTGGTCGCGATAATGTCTCGGAACAATCAGTTGCACTGTATTTGACCCCGACTCCGACAAGTATTGCCTATAAAACAGCCAGTCCCTGAGCCGGATAGTTCTTTGACGGACGTAGGTTTGGGAAATTCGGCCACGACCCGAAGCTTGGCCGCAATGGGAAGGATTCCGTCCTTGTACAAGACGTAGCCTAGGATTGCCAGCTGCCGTGCTGCAAATCGGCACTTCTTCACATTCAGTTGGAGGCCGGAGTTGCTCAAATGCGTCAAAACATGCCGCAGATATTTAGGATGCGTGGAGAAGTCCGGAGCGAAAACGACGACGTCGTCCAGGTAACACAAGCACGTGTGCCATTTCAAGTTGCGCAGAACGGTGTCCATCATGCGCTCGAACATCGCGGGCGCATTACACAGACCAAGCGGCACGACGTTGAACTCGTACAAGCTTTGGGGCGTGAAAAAGGCTGTCTTCGCTCGAGCGTCATCAGCCATGGGTACAAGTGCAAATCGAGAAATGGAAAGAATTCTGCTCCTGGAGGCTGTCAATTGCGTCGTCGATTCGCGACAGTGGATAAACATTCTTGCGAGTGATCTTGTTTAGCCGTCGGTAGTCCCCACAGAACTGCAAACTGCCCATCTTCGCAACGAGAACAGGAGACGCCCATGGGGTTTCCGAGCGTCGAATAACATCGCGTCAAAGCATATCGTCGATTTGCTCATTTTTTACCTGGTGTTCTGCGGGAGACACGCCATATAGACGTCGCCGCAGTGGTGGTTGGGCGTCTGTGTCGATGCTATGCGTACCAGCGGACGTGCGGCCGAGAGAAGTGCGCCCGACATCAAAAGAAAAACGAAATTCTTCCAACAGGCACAGAAGCTGGGAACAGTGGACCGACGTAAGGTTGTCAGCTATGGAGGGACCAAATACATCAGCGGGTGATGAATCAGACGTGAAAACAGCACTGATGGCACGGTAACTGGCACAGTGTGAGTCATAGGGTGCGTCCAGAACTTGTGCGTCTTCAAGGGGTTCCACTCTGCCGAGACATTCCCTTCGCACCAACGTAACAATGTACGGGGATGGGTTGGTAACAAAAATAGCGGTGTTGCCCGGAGTGAGTCGCACGGTCGCGAAAGGTAGCAGCAACCCTTTCCTAGTGCATAAGCGGTCAGATGGCGAAAGGAGTACAATGGTGTCGGAGAGATCGGCGCAGTAGACCGACACAGCCGATGACGAGTTTGGAGGCACTTTGCTATCGTCTTTGAGGAGGATCTTGGTTCACGCCGAGGGACTGTCTGTCGGTGTCAAATGTGAGAACGGTGAAAGTTCGATTGTGGCTGTTGCGCTATGAAATATGGCATCGTGGCGGGAGAGAAAATCCCATCCCAGGATGATGTCGTGAGAGCATGCAGCAATTATTATGAACTCGACGTCGTAGAGAACGCCCTGAATGACGACGTCATCAGTGCATACTGCTGCAGGCCTAATACTCTGGAAGCTGGCGGTACGGAGGGACATCCAAGAAAGTGGTGTCGTCAATTTTCTGAGTAAGCGGCTGAGTTTTGCGTCCATAACGAATATGGTGTCTCCAGCAGGGGCGGATTCAGGTGTCAACTTTGTGGGGGGCGATTCCTTCATCTGACCGGGAGCGGCGAGTGGTAGGGTAGGGATGAGGAGAGAGGTGCAGGGTGGGGGAAAGATTCTCCTTCCCCTTTTGTGTAATGGTAGCCAAAGCAACTTGATAAAAGAGGTGGGAAACAGGCACTGCAGGCAGGGGGGGGGGGCTGACACAGGCTTTGGGGGGCGGGGCGATCGCCCCTACCGCCCCCCCCCCCCCTCTGGATCCGCCACTGGTCTCCAGTGTCGATAAAGGCAGATGCGCGAACACAGTCCACAAATACGTCTGTGACATTCGAAGGACTTCGCTGAGGGCTTTCACAGTTCGATAGCGTCGCAGCCCTTGGCTCGTGGAATGCGACGACTAGTTTTCCTGCTCTTGTGCGACAAAACGCGGCCGCATTGGTGACAGTGAGCGATGTCGTGGAGACGGAGAGCGGCGAGTAGATGGAGCTGGGCGTGACGTCGATGACATAGGCGGAGGTGGCTCGTAGAATGCACGGCTGGACTGGCTGGGGATGGGTGATGGGATTCGAGGCGGCTGCACGCGATGGCAGTAACATCCCACGTGACCGGCATAACCGCATGCAAAGCAGATCGGCCTTTTGTCGGGTGTGCGCCATCAGTTCGCCGGGGCAGGTCCCACCCATGTCGCAGGATGCGATTGACGGGGTGGCTGCTGAAATGACTGCATGGTGTGCTGCAGTCGGGGCCTAGGGATGACGGCAGCATACGTAGTCGCACGCCTACTTCGAAGGAAAGAGGTCTATCGGCGGTTTCAGCGTAACTCAGGGGCAGCCGCCGGGATTGCTTGGGGCGTCCTAGCGGCAACTTTAGTGTAACTCTGTGGCTCAGGAGCCGAAGGTTGCTGGTGGTACTGAGGCATGACCTCCACAATTTCCTGCTCAATCGCTCGGCGGAGGGGAGGAACAAGATTCTCGAGCAAGACTTTGATTTGGGCGAGTCGGTACATGCTTAGCTGGGGAAAACCAGCACAGAAAGGACGAGGACACAGGAACACAGTACACCGGAGGAGCGCTAAACTTACAACTGACATCTTTATTGCACAAACCGCTCATTTTTACACCGGACCAAACCGCGCACACCATTCCAATCAAACTGCCTGATCAAACCTGGTGCTTTTGATTGGCGGTTTGATTGGAATGGTGTGCGTGGTGGCAGGTGGGGTGGTTCGTGCTGAAGTGGAGATAACGCTCTGGGCGTTGGTTTCCTGAAGACGGAGAAGGAGCTCTGTCGTTGCCTTCTAAGCAATGCATAGAGAAACGGGAGGGTTGAATGAATCTTCATTTGCGATGTGAATTGTATGTGGGGATACACGGAGTTCAATCGGGCAAGCAGGTTGCTAACCTCGCCGAACTTTACCACACAGAAGCAATCATCCACCTAGCGTACGAACAACTTCGGTTTGGGGCCGCTTTTCGATATCCTCAATCCCGAGCGCTGCCACTGTTGCCGATATCGCGACCCCCATGGCTGTCCCACTGGTCTGCCTGTAAAACACGTTGTTGAAAGAGAAGTGCTTGAGAGGCAAATTCCAAGAGCTGGCATATCTAGTCTGCCGAAAGTGGCGCTCTGTCGTTCAGGGTGGAGTCGCCTTCGAGCGCCCGGTGCGTGATAGCCAGTGCGAGGGGTACGGGCACGCTGGTCAAAAGGGAAATCACATACGGTCGGTTTACTCAAGATTAACGTTGGATGCCAGTTCTACGAAATGCCCCGAGTGGCAGATGTATGTTTCCGTCTTCCCAGTCAAAGGCAGAATTATCTTGTGAAGATTGGTTGACAGAGCCCGGCGGCTCCTCCTCGAGTCGTGGCATATACAACAGGCAGCGGGGAACATCAATTGCACCCTTGGTTTGGCCGTACGTGGGTTTTCCGCACCAAAATGTAGATGCTGAGACATTAACAGGTACGGAATAACTGAGCCAGAAGCCATAGTGTCGCTATGATAGAACGTATTCTCTAACCTTTGCCTTTTCTGGCTGGCTACATTTATTTGGGCTCTTTTCTACAGAAGCCATTCTGAAAGAGTATCATGCTGTGCACCGCAACACTACTGCTACGACGCACAAATGAATGGCCTCACCGAACGCTTGAACCGTATGCTCGGCGGCATGATCTCTATGTACCTCGCTACCGATCACACGAATTGGGATGCCATTCTGGCCTTGGTCACCTAAGTCTACAATACCGCCCATCTGATCACTACTGGTCTTTCGCCCTTCGTATTGTATGGAAGACACTCGTCGCACACAGTCGACACGATCTTTCCATACAAGCTGGATCCACCTGCGTGCGCTCCTATTTCTGCCACAGCCAGGCTTGCTGAAGAGTGTCGCGAACTTGCAAAAACCTTTCCTACGTATGAACAAGAGCGGCAGAAGAGGATCCGCGGTAACGCTACACGCGCGCGTTGGAACGAATGCGCCGCTCCCACTACTAGCCACGTCTCGCGAATATTGGCACGTACTATGTTCGCACATGTCGCAACTGCCAACGCCGTAATGCTCCATCTGTACGACCAGCCTGACTGCTGCAATCAATAGCCACAACGAAGGCGCCATTTCATCAGGTTGGCATGGACTTTCTGGGATACTGCCCACGTCTTAGTGTCGAAATCGCTGGGCTGTTGTTGTCACCAATTATTTAACAAGATACTGCGAAACAAAGGCGCTGCCAACAGCTACCGCAGGTTACGTCGCCCATTTTTTCGTTCACAGCATCCTCGTCCGTCACGGAGCGCCAGCTGTCGTCATTCCTGAGAGTGGGACAGCTTTCACCGCAGAGATGCTACAGGAAGTCTTCAGGCTAAGTGGCGCAGAACATCGCTAAACAGCGGCTTTTCCTCCTCAAACAAACGGGCTGACCGGACGACTGAACAACTGCAGACATGATGTCAATGTATGTAGCCATTGACCATAAGAACAGGGACGATATCCTTCCCTACGTAACTTTTGCTTACAATACTGTTGCTCAAGAAAGCACATGTTTCACCCCTTTTTGCTTAGTCCACGGTAGATAGGTAACCACAGTGCTCGACGCCGTGCTCCTTTCCGACAACCTGGGGATGTTTAACACGGATGCTGCCATGTTCGCTCAACGCGCCGATGACATTCGTCCACTCGCGCGACGCCGTATTCAGTGTGGCCAAATTGCCGACGCAAGCCGCTACAATCTTCATCACCGTGAAGTTACCGTCAACCCAGTGGCATAGCCAGAGGGTGACACAGCGGGCCCGTGCCCCCGCCCCTTTTCTCTGCCTGGTGATACAGAGCACAAGATGACACGCGACCACACTTACCTGTCCGGTGCCTACGTCTGATCGCGTCGGCGTTCCCGCCGGCGTTCACAAGCTGATGCGTTCACATTTCAAGACTCAAGCCCTATTTCTCGTGCCGTCACTCGACCGCAGGTTGACTGCAGTGACTATTTCGCTTCTTTCCTTTTCCTGTTTTACTGCTCATTTTTCTTGTCTCTCATGTCCTGCTTTCTGTATTTACATCATCTGTGACAGCAGCATATTCATTTTGCCTTAAGACACAATTGTTTCGTTTATACAGTAACCCTCTTTTTCCTCACTTTTTACGTGCATAACCAACATCGAGACGATGTTTGGGAAAGCGACTAATGCCACATGCCATCATGTGTGAGCCATCCGCTGTTGCACGTACACGCTTAAGAATAAAAAAAAACGTATTTGCTGGTCTTGTTCTGTGGAAGTCGTCAACTCTTGGCTGTCTGTATTATTTCGCCCGCTACAATATACGGTATATATATTGTAGTAACGAGAACAGAGACACAACGCCGAACCGCTGGGCTGGCTGTTCTATTCTACTGTGCGCCGTGCAAGCCCATAACCCACAGCCCAGTTCTGCCTGTTCGACCGGCCATCACACTCGGCCACACTGCTTCGGTGCGTATGACAAAAAAAAATGACACCATATCCACGAAGTGAATGATGATTGTGGAGCTGGCTCGGACATAATCAGGTAAACCGTGAATGCTCCATACAGTTCCTGTACTGTCATATAAAGACGTCACACGTTTTTATAGTAGCGATTGTGGTCAGGTTGTTGTCGAACCACAAGCGGTCGCAGACTTTGCAGCTGTGGCCGAACGTGTGGTCGAGGAATTCGAGGAAGTGTGGTTTTGCCTGCGTTAATGTCATCACCAAGGCGCTCGAAGAACAAGAGAAAGAAGACTTTTCGTTCGCGCGAGCTTGCGCATGCTACAGTTGACTTGCTATATGTGGTTTTGTCCGCGTTAATGTCATCATCAAGGCGCTCGAAGAGCAAGAGGAAGAAGACTTCTCTTTCGCGCGAGCGTGCGCATGCTACAGTTGGCTATGCTATTTGTCATTTTGCCTGCGTTAATATCATCAACAAGGTGCTCGAAGAAGAGGAAGAAGACTTCCCTTTCACGCGAGCTGCGCCTGCAGCCGTCGCCTATGAAACTAAGGTTACGCTTACGACGCGGGACATTGGCCCAGCTTAAGAACCTGGCGAGCCAGCTCCTAAAATACAAGAAACGCTGCTTATTAGTTCTGCCGAAGGTATCTTTGCTTAAAGGGATGCTGAAGTGGTTTTACAATTCGGTAAAACTTCGTTGTTAACAAGGACCAATATTATTGTCGACGATGGCGTAATTGTTTTCGCTGTTGTGGCAGCAGGAGCTTTAAAATACACGAAAGAAAAGTTCTTACTCCCCCCAAGCAAGCGCGCCAAAAGTGTGGGCGTGGAAATGAACTAACCGGAACTACGTCATAGTCGATAGTTTTGGCCACGGTGGTAGAATAACAGGTGGCCCGACGCGTCGCTCCGCAATGCGTCGCGCGTGTCACGGAGGTGCTCGAGTTGCCGCCGCTTTTCCGCAAGGTGGCAGCAGATATACTCTGGGCTGATATCTCCGCTCCGGCGCATTTAAAAGCATGTGGCCAGCGTGCGTCGCGAGCATCGAAACTGCAATTTACATCTTTACCTTTTGAGAAAGAGATCCGCGGTGTATTTATTACACCAGAGAGGCCCTGAGCAACACTGAAGAGTTGCCGTCGCTTAGAACGGACGCGCCACTAATGAAAGCATGCAACGCAACCTGCGTTGCAGCGGCGTCTCTTCCTTTCTGCTTGGTCATCTTCGATAAATGCGGAGGCGTCTGTGGGTGCAAGCGTCCGAAGAGCAAGAGCGTCCCTATACGACGCAACCAGCGTCGCAAAGTCGCACTCAGCCTTCGAGTCATGATCACGGCCAGATCACGGTGGTCGTGATTAGGTGATACCACGGCTTGAGATCCGCTCTGATGCGTCGCATTTGTTGCGCTCTTTAAAACCAACGCGCGCGACCGCATCGGTGTTTCCGCACACTTTGTAAGCTGAAACCACGGCTGAAGCGACGGTGGCTCGATCTGTGCCGCTGATGCGGCGGCCACCATGGGACGAAAATGCTTCGCTCCAAATTGCAAATCTGGCTACAAAACGTGCAAAGAAAAGCTGTGACTTTTCTCCGCGCCGAAAGACGAAAAGCGACTGCCGTTGTGGAGAAATGCAATTCCACGGAAAGACCGCCAGCTACAGTCCTCCGACATACATACGATGACATGAAAACCAAATGCTTTTTCTTTTACTCTGTACACTCGCCGGTAAGAATTTTCAAGCTTTCGGAAAAAAATACGGGCGCGTCTCTTGCAATCGGCACCTTGTGACAGTCACATCGGAACTACCCGCGCCGATTAAAAAATTTTAAGCTTCATAAAGCCTGGAGCTTTTACTTTTGCGATCGAAGCTGGCAGACAGCCACTACAAGCTAGTAAAAGCACAAGCAACCTTTTAAAGCCACAAAATTAGCTAGAGAAACCGGTTTTTACAGCACAGCGAGAGCTTGCGGTGCGCGTCTTTCGGCCCAAAAACTCGTCGCGAACCTAGCGGCGGCCGCAGGCAACTCGAGCAGTACGGCGACGCGCTCGCGGCGCTCGATGGGCCCCCTGTTTTATTCTACCACCGTGGTTTTGGCGGAGCCGTGGTCTCCGTGACTACTTCTGGCTGCGCGCGTTAGTGGAACTGATCGCGAAGGCCATGCTTTTACAGAGGTGATGGCGCCGATGACGCGACACAACGAAGTTGACGTCACCGCCTTCGCTCAGCAGTTCAAGAAGCCCTGCGGCTGCAGCCGCTGTTTTTTTGCCAAGAAATGTCATTTGCGTTCACTTCTGTGAACTCTTACATTGGTTTTCGAATTCAGCAAGCATCAAACTATGATTACACATTCCAAAGTCATTTTGTTTAAAAAGTGCTTCAGCTTCCCTTTAAGACGGAACACGTGCACAGAAAAATTGTTTTTCCTGCATATGTCCATACTGGTTTCACATGCCGGTTAGCCTATCCGCCACGTGTTCTCACCCAGCCTTTCTGTGATGACAAAAGGTCCTTCGTACTGCGCGTGACGCGACTGCGTACATCGTTCGACCCATACCTCGTCCTCAACAATGTATTTTGGTGCTGGTCGGTGGCGGCGGTCGTAGTACCGTTTCTGGGCCTTTTGCGCGTTTGTACCTCTCTGACGTGCCTTAGCCCGGATGATACGGCAGGTGGTTTGTCGTGAAGCGGTACGTACGACATTTAATGGGATGCTCAAATGCTAGACGGCAGTCAGTTTCGGGATCTGCCCGTAGACAACTTCTTAAGGTGAAGTTCCTCCAGGTACTTGGAACGCCGTGTTAATCGCATACGCAGCTGCTTGCAGGTGATCGCCCCAGTCTGCTTCACTTGAGTTCTTGTTCTTGCAGTAAAGAATAAGTCGAGCCCGTAAAGTCTGGTTGTACTTCTCCGTCAAGCCATTCGCTTGGGGAGAGTACACCGAAGTGAAATGATGTTCGACGCCAGTATTTCGGAGGTACGCTCGGAGTTCCCGACTGGGGTAAGTAGTTTCTCTGTCTCAGACAATCTTTCCAGAGAGGCCGTGTTTCCATTCAAAGCGATCCTGTAGAAAATTGATCACAAAGCTAGCTGCGAGAAAGGGCACCGCAAGAACTTCCACAAACTTCGACAGTGCGACTAGACTGTACAGGTTTCCTGCGTCTGTAGTTGATAACGGACCGACGCGATCAATCCCGATGGTGTTAAGAGAGTGTCAGGGAGCGGAATAGGTGTGAGTATTCCCGGCTGGCATCTCGGGCGACGCCTATGCTTTTCGACACGTCGCAGCTTGCGAGGTACGATCGAAAGCTTCTCTCCATCCTCGGCCACCGCATACGTTCGTGCGTCGATCTATATCCAACCAGGGCCACACGGCCGCAGTTCACCCAGCGACAGGCTTATTTCGACCAGATGGTAAGTGCAGAGGTTGACAATGACGTCAGCTCAGTACGGCATTGCTCACCTGGATTCTAACCTGGCTGGTTCTTCCGAAGAGTAGCACGGCAGCCTACGTGTCCCCCTTCCGGGGCATCAGGAACGACGTGCCCGATTTCAGAACGCATGGTTGATGGATTTACTAAAAGGTGGCGTTCTTCTTGGTTACTTGTCCAACGGCGTCGGTACAATGTTATTCCACGAAGGAGAAACTGAATTACTGGGCTTGTCTTCCAGGGACGTTATTATTGCTGCCAAATCGGAATCGTACCGCTGAAAGCTTGAAACATCCTATTGCAAGAACAAAATCCAGCCTTCCTTGGCTTGGAGTGAGGTTTCCACGCATGGGTTTCGAGACAGTGCATCGGCAAGCTGGTTTAATGTCCCTGTTCGATGCTTCACATCGCAGGTGTAGTCTTGCACTCGGATGATCTAGCGGGCAAACTTGTGCTTAGGGTGTTGTTTGGACAAAATACATGTAATGGCAGCATTGCCGGTCACCACCGTGAACTTGCAGCCGAACAAGTAGTGACGGAACTTCTCGTCTACGCTCCACACAACAGCAAGGCACTCGAACTTGTGGTAATGGCGTACCGTGTCTGCTAGCTGGATGCTGGCGTAAGCTATGACATGCTCAACTCCGTCTGGGCCACACTGAACGAGCACAGCTCGTTCGTAGACCAACCTGGCTCGCGTCAGTGTGAACTTCAGTGTACCAAGTATCTTGGAAATGACTCAAAACCCGACACTGTGTCAGCCTTTGGTTGAGGGTTTGATAGGCAGCATCTTGTGAGCACCGTACGGAAAAGTCGACGCTTTCTTAAGCATACTTGTGAGTGGAGCTGCCGTCAATGCGATGTTGGGAACAAACTTGCACAAGTACGACGCGAGGCCTAAACATGCCTGAAGCTGTTTCAAACACGTTGGAGCAGGAAAGCTGGCCACCGCTGCTACTATTTCACGCAAAAGTTGAACACCACCTGCAGAAATGGCGTGTCCCAAGTAAGAAATCGTCGCCCATAGAAATTGCCAATTTTCTCGCTTCAGTCGGAACCTGGTATCGAACAGGCTTTGCAGAACTTCATCCATGTTTCGAAGATGTTCTTCCTGTGTTGTGCCCATGACCGATATGTCGTCTAGATACACGATACAAGCGTGATCTTTCAATGGGCCGATGATAATATTTATGGCACACCGAAATCTACTCGGCGGTGTTCTTAGCCCAGAAGGCATGCGGTTAAACTCGTAGAGACCGGGAGGTGTTCGGAACGCTGTTTTACAGATGTCTTCTTCGGCAACGTTATTGTGTCAATATCCGGCACGAGGATCAAGTGATGAAAAGAATCTAGAGTGTCGTACAGTGTCAATTGCGTCATCTATGCGGGGAAGAGGGTATGACTCGTGGATGATGTGCTTTATTAACTCCCAATAATTGACACAAAACATGAGGCTCCCATTATTCTTCCGGACAAGGACAACTGCTGCTGCCCAGGAACTACAAGATGGTCTAATTAGGTCAGCGGCCAGCATTTCCTGCACTTGTTCGGCAATAATGACCCGTTAGAGTTCGGCGTAACGTCGCAGTGGTATCGAGATGGGCGCATGCCCATCTGTGGGTATGCGATGTTCAAGTAAGCTAGTACCTGGCAGCGGCGATGTGCTTTCCACAAAAATCGGTCCGTGCCGTTCGAGCACTGAGGAAAGTATTGTAGGTCCGTGAGGCTCACCTCTAGTAACTGCAGTCAAACCCGAGACCAATGGACGGAGATAAACACCGCAACCATCAATGACAAGCTGTACGTCAACAGATAGAAGATAGTCGGCTCCCAAGACAAGTCAGCGGGCAACTGCTCGAAGAGGGGAACAGCTGCAAGGAATTTGCTCCCGACTTCGGTTTGGAGCTGCATGCCCAGCGCACCGACAGATGAGGCACTGTCGCCGAGGCCGCGAAAGGGTGGCTCGGTGCAAGGCTGGAGGGTGAAGGGGGCGTGACGTCTAAGCAGCGTCGTGCACTGTGCTCAAGTATCCACAGGAGCCGTAAGCTCCCCGATGCTGTCGACACGGACGCGAACTGTTGGGAGCGGCCGCGTTTGGTATTGGATGGCTTCACGGGAAGCTTCTGGACAGCTCTCGTTTCCATGCCCACAGCGGCTGCAACGACAGCTACCACGTCGCATTGTAGCGTGTTCCTGCGCGGGAACAGCAAGGACGTGCCACCGAGCAGTTTTCTGCAATTCTGCCTCCCTTCGGATGAAAGTCCGGATGTGTTCTTGTGCAGCCTCCACAGACAGTATGGCCGCGTGGGTCGAGTCATAGATGCTATCGACAACGTACTGTCTGACTGCCGGGGAGGCCCAGACTATGTTTCACGCTTGCAGGAGGCGTAATCTGTCGTAGATATAGATGGAAATGTCTTCTCTTGGGGCTTGCCGGTGCAACCGCATCTCCATAAAGCCAGTGTCATAGGTGCCCGGAAGCAGTGCAAATATGGACGTCAGGGTGGCGCTCCAAGACCATGAGTCGTACTTGTGTCCCTGACAGCTTGGGCAGCTCCTTGGAGACGCTCTTCTGCGACGGATTTCTTGTTGGTCTCTGGCCAACAATATCTCAGCGCAACTCAGCCGACGGTGCCGGCCTAAGTGGTAGGGTCGTCGTTATAACCATGAAGCTCCGCAATCGCACACCCAGAAAGTAGGGTAAGTGTAGCGCACCCAATGCCCGAAGTAGAGAAGCTTGCCATACTGTTCAGCTATTGTCCCAGGCAGCACACAGCGTAGGGTCGATATTGGTTTTACGGCGGCTATGCGAGGCCCAATCTCGGCCCAGTGTTGCCGGCAGTGAGCCATTATTGGCTGAGCCGCTGAATTCGGCCGGCAATGCTGGGCCCGTTTTTTCCGCCCTTCATTGAATATTGGGTTTTCACCGGCAATACTGGGCCTGGTTTGTCACCGTCCCGCCGATATCGGCTGAGCCAATGCCTTTCATTGACAAGTATACGGCCAGTTTTGCCGTTCTTCAGCCTATGTTGGCTGAGCCGTTGGCTTTCACCGGCTAATATTGGGCAACTTTTTTCGTTATTCAGCCGACGTTCGCTCAGCCGTTCGCTTTCAGCGACTACTATTTTGCCCATATTGTCGTCCTTCAGACAGCGTAGAGCTCTGTGACACTCTTTTGCCGGAAATAGTCGACCCTTGTTTGCCGCCCGTTTGCGCTCGACCAGATAATTAAGATCCGATCGAGATAAGCATTACCGAAATTACATTAATTTATTATATGTGTGATGTTTAGGACGGTTCGAGCACTTCCCCTATTGTGGAGCGGCGCAGGAAGCAGACAGGGAGACGTACTTAAACATTTATGTACAAAATATAAAGATATCAAAAGTTGGTGGTGTCGGTGCCGTCGGGACGACCCCCCAGCCCACGAGGAGGAAGAGTCCCGTGGTCTCACAGCTTGCGAGCAGCGGTGGCGGCGTCTAGGAGATGCCGGGACCAGCGCGACCTCGGACCTTGTGTTCGACGTCCTGATCACCACCCGAGCGTAGCGGTTCCACGGACCGGTTCTGGCCAGCACAGCACCGTCTGAGCCGTGCTGGAATGCTGCTCACCACAGCTGCGGTGCGGCAGCCCATTCACCGGCGATCCACGCCTTGGTCAGGGCACCGCCAGGTACAGCTCGGGTAGACAGCTCATGGGCTCGCGGCCCACGTCCAAGTCTGGCGCGTCGCTCGGTACGGCTCGGCACCGCTCGGTTCACTCAGCAGCTCCACCCCTGGCACCTGGACCCTCGGACACCCTGGACCTCGCCCGGCTCCGTGGTCCTCCGTGCACACGCGTCTCGGCCGGCAGAACGTCCCGCTCGTCCGAGCTCAGAATTGCACGCCCTGGCCCGAACACTGCGAGCGTGCCTCGTGCCACCGTGCCACCGCGCTCTTCTTTTCCTCCCTCCGTGCTCGGTGGTCCGCGCCGACGTTTTGGTGCTATTTACACGTGACAATATTTATCAATCAAACGTCGAGCGTGCTACGTACACGTTGCATTGCCGGAACATCACGCGTGCGCGCTTCTGAGTAGTTTTGTTCATGTGCTTTTTTCCCTAAACACAGGATACAATTGTTATGCAATAGAGCATCAGGCGCTTGAATGTTTGTTGCCTAAGCTGCAGAAAGCCGCTACATGGATCGGTGTACTAGCAAAAATAAGAAAGTGCATTTATCGTGTCGTCCTAATGCCGTATGTACAATTCACGGCGCGAAGTGTCGCCGACTAAATAGCCGGCATTCTCTTGTTAGTTTCTGCTGTGAAAATGACTAACGGTTATCACTAGCACAGCCCCTTTTCTACCCAAAAGGTGGCCTTCAGAACAATGAGTGACTCATATTAGATGGCCGCTTCGGTGACCAGTAGTTCAACGCTATCAAAATGCTGAAACTTGATAACACATACCATTACTTCATGGACAAAGTTCAAAGTACTTCTCTTTCGTAAATGTTTTTGCTACTGTTCGGCCGATTTCACTAATGTATCCAGCATCAGAATTCACCTAAACATTCCCGCACGAATGCTTTTAGCGGAAGAAGTTTTATGTGGATTGAAATTGTGTGCATAAACCGAATCTGACGTAATATTATCACGTGGTCGTGACTGATGTGATTGGAGGTCTGCCCATAGGACCGGGGAGCAGCCTGGCCTCAGGGAGAAGTAGAGCTCAGGAGCCGGAGTTGATAACAGGAACGTTTATTTACATGACGTTTTGGTAGCGTGTAGAAGCCTCGCGGTGGCTTCTAGTAGCCTGTCGTAGCATCGTCGTAGCCTCCTAGCGTAGCATCCTAGCGTAGCATGCTTGGAGCGTGCCGACGCTCGCGTTATACAGCCTGGGCCTTCCCAGGATTCCCTGCTGGAGGAAACAATCAAGTCTAGGACAGTCCAGTCAAACACGTTGCCCTCATCTCCGCCCACTGAACGAAAAGTAAGCACCGCGTCCTTCGCACTCCAGGAAAAAGAGAGGCGGTGCACCTGGACGACGGACCAGGACTGGAAACGGGCTGCGTCGTCAGGTGTGCTGTCAGGTGCAGTCTTTCCTTGCCTCGGTAGTGCCGTCGGCGCAGCGGACGGCCAGCTCCTGTTTTAGTTAGTCCATCCATTATGTATATCGTGTGTTTGACCGCTGTGAAGCCGCCCAGTGTATGAGGTGGCCAGGTTCCCCTCAAGCTGCGCAATGCAGCTGTTTTGCCTGGTCATCCTCGCAACCTTGTTGTGAATAAACACAATTCAATTCAACCTAGTCGGGTCACCATGCCACAAAGCACCATACACACAATGAACGGATTACTGAAGCACACATTAAATTGGCCGTGACGTCCGGTGTGTTGACAGTTGCAAGTCTTTCTTTGCCTCGATGCGTCGCCGGTCCAGGTGACGGCCAGCTGCCGGCCGGGTCACGAAGTCGCTGACACCGCATAGTGTTTGACAGGTGCCCGATGAAGAAACTCCGGCGCTCGGCTAATTGTTCGGTGCATCTCGCAGAAGCCTGAACATAGCAGTGCACAAGCGACTGCCTCCTCCGAGCAGCCTTGACTGCAAATAGTTCATCTTCAGGCCATAAAGGCGTCAAAGTCAGCCAAGCGTGTCAAAGGCGATTGAAGAGGGCACTGGCAGCCTTGAAGGGTTCAGGACACAAGTGCAGTGTTGTCACCGCATCTGGTGCGTTTCGGGGAACGTTGAGGTCGAAGAAAGCAGGGCTGATGCCGCCATACCATTCCGATGATCCAGCGGCGCCAAGCCGTGAAGGCCGATCATAACATGACGTTGAAGAAGACAAGAGTCGGCATGTTCAAGATGAAACTCCTTATTTGGCTGAACTTGTGGCCGGGAAATGAAAATCCAACTACAGCAATACGCTGATAGCGGCGAACAGGGCGTCGGTCGTCGATAAAAATGCTCATGGCTGGAACGCGCCGTCTTTTATAGACCTTATGCAAAATCTGCTGCCATCTAGCGGCCGCCGGGCGCGTTTCCGCCATGTTGAAGGCTAAGCGCTCTTCGCATGTGCACACACGGAGCGGACGTATATCGACTTGTGGCGACTGAGAGGAACGGCAAGGCAGACATATTTTCGAATGCCACGTTGCTGTGATTCAGAAAATTGGGATGCTGAAAAAGGGTTTGCAAGAAACTAGCCTCCATATGTTGTTATAATTCTTTGCGGCCGACGAGAAACGGCAGATCGTTCCGTTGCTCCGGCTACTGCTTACGACTAACGCCGTGTTTACGTTCGCCGTTCTTAATAGATGTGGTATGTGACAGCATCGGTACTCATCAGAGAACACTTTTCGTGTCATGCCGGAAAGAGACAGTTTTTTCGCGCCGTGTACTTGCAGGCACAAACAAACCGGCTTCGTGTACGAGCTCCAAAGCTGCATCGCAGCTACCCGCGCATGCCTGCGCAGTTGTTGACACCATTACATTGTTTATCACATTGCGATAAGAGTTATGTTAGGTAGCTCCTGCGCGTTATCTATTATCTGCGAATGGACCGATTGTGCTGGAGCGTGTTGTTCGTAGTTTGTTTTCGAATGGGAAGTTTAACAAGGTAGCATTCGGTGGGATGCTTTGCGCGCGTACTGCTTCCTTTAGCGTATCTTTCACGCATTTCATGTGCGATTACTGCCAAATTCAGAGGGGCGGCCCGGGTGGCAAGACATCCCAGCTATTTTCTTTTTTATTTATACCCCAAGAAGAACACATATTAGATTCTCCCAGCTGATCCCCCTTTGGAAAAATCTTGTATCCATCCCTGTGTGCTACGAAATGTTAACGTATGCTTGTGTGTGGCCCTTTTCGTATGAAACTGAAAAAAAAACAATGCTGTTACCGCAGCTGTTTACACTCGACCGTGGGTGCGCTACCGTTGGTTAGGCGCAGAGGTGGTTTCGCAAGCGTTCAGTCGGCGACACAAAACTGCCTTGCTGCAACGGGTTGAAACTGTAAGGTGCCAGTAGGCCCCGAAAGCGACTATGTGAGCGCGAATATTCTTGGCGAATCGTGTTATTTACGAGTCCATGTCGGAAGGATATTCAATACAATACCAGCTAATCGTCGCCTATTTCTTGGAGCAACTATAACGCTTTCCATGTTCATTTTTCAGGTGCCTCAGAAGCGGACCTTTCTTACATTTTAACCGTGCGGTAATTCTATGCAAAACATTCGTCGGTGACTACAGCAGCGAAATATTTCTTGTTTCAGAAATAACAAACAGGACAACGTTTTATTTAAAATAAGGTGCACAAAACATTAGATCGACGTAGGATGTCCCTTATGAAATACGCTTTGAAATTGGGTCAACAGCACTTTGATACCGTCATCGCTGTGCCCAGCCGCGTCGCGCGCTAATGCCTCTTCCCAGTAACGTAGGCAGAAATTTTCTTTCGTGGGGGGGGGGGGGGGGGGAGGGGGCACCTTCTTGATCCGACATTGGGTCTGGGCAGATAAGTGGGGTCGAGTGCCATCCCATAGGGGAAAGAAATTTCCCCCTGGCTACGCCACTGCCTCTTCCCAACCCTCCTACACTACACCCATGATATTCCGATAGCTAACAACGCTTCATTCGCTACACTGAAAACGGACAAAATTTATAACCAAGCGCAAAGCTTCATTCTCAACGACGAGAGGCTTACATGTGACTCGGTGACAAACTTGTACCTTCTTCTCGGTGAGAGGCAGTTCTTCACACGTAATAATTGAAAACGTAAAAGCTAGAAAATGCCGGCAACGTGTACAGGCTCGTCTGACGTGTTTATGCCGCGATTGATTGCTATCAAAGGAGATGCAAGCAAGAAGTTATAGCAGCGACAGCAGTACGATTCGGATACAAGCCTTCAACATGGCGCCGAATCGGTAGCTTCGTCAAACCTCCGACAGATGGCAGCAATTTTGCATAAGGTCTATACACCGCACATCGAAATTTCTAGTCTTATCACTGGTGGCCGCGGAATAATCTAGGCTATTCGCGTCTGGCGCGCAATCTTAACAAAGCGATCTACTACAGTCGCGAAGCTTACCAACACTGCGGCGCGGTCAGCGTCGAGCGTCGATAACCGTCCTAGTAGGTCAAACCCGAATACATCAAAATAAAACAAGAAGCGGGCGTGGCATTGCCCCCTCTGAAAAAGCATCGTCCCGATGCATGCGACAGAACATAGAAGGGCAATGAAATACCAAGTGCATACACAAAAAAATTATAATAACAAAGGAAAAAGCAGTGTCCCCAGGTTCGCTAATGCGCAGAAAACGGCTTAAGGCGCAAGACATGGACGACATCAGGTCGTGCGTGGCGTTGCTGGGAGTTCGTAATGGCCTCCGGGATGACCTCGTGGTCAAGAGCGCCGAGACGTCGAAGCACCTTGTATAGCCCCAAGTATCGCCGAAGAAGTTTTTCACTGAGCCCACGTCGGCGGGTCGTCGGCGGAGCCCACATCGACGGTCACCGGGGTTGGTACTCCATGTCGTCGAAGATTATAGTGACGGCTGTCAGCCCTCTTCTGGTTCTTGATGCGCAAGCGGGAGAGTTGTCGAGCTTCTTCGGCGCGTTGCAAATAAGCGGCGACGTCGAGACCGTCTTCGGCGGTGGCGGTTGGTAGCATTTCCTCGAGCGTCGTTGCCGGGCTCCTTCCGTAGACCAGCTTGTACGGCGTCATTTGCGTCGCTTCTTGCATGACCGTGTTGTGTGCGAAGGTCACATATGGAAGGATGGCATCCCAGGTCTTGTGTTAGACGTCGACATACATGGCCAGCATGTCGGCGATGGTCTTGTTTAGCCGCTCGATGGGGCCATTGGTCTGTGGGTGGTACGCTGTGGTCCGGCGGTGGTTTGTTTGGCTGTATCTCAGTATTGCCTGAGTTAGGTCAGCAGTAAACACCGTGCCTCTGTCGGGGATGAGGACCTGTGGGGCGCCATCACGCAGGACGATGTTCTCAACGATGAATTTCGCTACCTCGGCGGCACTGCGTCTGGGCAGAGCCTTTGTCTCGGCGTATCGGGTGAGGTAGTCGGTAGCTACACGATCCATTTGTTTCCGGTATTGGACGTCGGGAACGGCCACAGTAAGTCCATCCCGATGTGCTGGAACGGCCGTCGAGGTGGCTCCATAGGCTGCAGAAATCCGGCTGGCCTAGTCGGTGGCGTCTTGCGTCGCTGACAGTCCCGGCAGGTCTTTACGTAGCGAGTGACGTCGGCGGCAAGGCGCGGCCAGCAGTACTTTTCCTGTATTCTTGCGAGCATGCGAGAAACCCGCAGGTGTCCAGACGCCGGGTCATCGCGCAGAGCCTGGGGGACCTCTGGTCGCAAGCAATGTCTAGGACACCACAAGAAGGCAATCGGCTCGAAGCGGCGAGTTCTGCTTTAGCAGAACACCGTTGCGCAAGAAAAACGACGTCGGTCCCCGCGTGAATGCCTTGGGAACAACGGTGATCCTGCCCTCGAGGGCAGGATCACCGTTGTTCCCACAAGGCCCCTAAGTTCTGGGTCCGCGCGTTGTCTTTCGGCGAAGTCGTCGACACTTATGGTTCCCAAGAAGCAGTCATCCTCCTGTTCGTCCTGCGGCGGTGGGTCGACGGGGGCGCGAGACAGGCAGTCAGCGTCGGAGTGTTTTCTTCTGGACTTGTAAACGACGGTAATGTCGAATTCCTGAACTCGTAGGTGCCACCGTGCGAGGCGACCTGAGGGTCCTTCAGGTTAGCTAGCCAACACAAGGCGTGGTGGTCGCTCACAACTTTGAAGGGCCAGCTGTAGAGGTAGGGGCAAATCTTCGATGTAGCCCAGATGATGGCCAGGCACTCCTTTTCTGTTGTGGAATAGTGTATTTCTGCCTTTGATAGCGACCGGCTACCATAACTGATGACCCTCTCCAGCCCATCAGTCTTCTGCACAAGGACGGCGCCGAGTCCTACGGTGCTTGAAATGCTTCGATTTGCGCCGTTTCCCACTTGAATGGCACGTCAGTCTTCGCGAGGTGTGTTACATGCTCGGCTATTCATGCAAATTCCATGACGAAGCGTTTGTAGTAGGCGCACAAGCCGAGAAAACTGCGTACGGCCTTCTTGTCGGTGGGTGGCGCGAAGGCAGCGATGGGAGCAGTTTTCCGCATGTCCGGCCGAACACCATCCTTGCTGATCACGTGGCGCAAAAACAAGAGCTCCTCGTGCGCGAACCGGCACTTTTCTGGCTTCAGGGTGAGTCCTGAGGTCTTCTTTGCTTCAAGTACACCTTAGTAGCATAAATTGTTGTGGCAATGTTTATGCAATGTCTGCTATGTTGCGCAACGTTGCACAACTTATGACAATATTGCGGCAATATGCGTGTATGTTATATGAAATCGTAAAGCATTTTCAAATTTTGAAGCAACATTGTGAGACAACGTTGAGGCGCAAATGTTGCCGCGATAATGCACCAATGTTCGCACTTCTTTTTCAGTTGTTTCTAGGATGAGCTTTTTTTAATAGGCCGGAATTAAAAAAAACTGCTATACGTTTTTTGCAACGTCACAACCAACGGCTTTGCGAGGTCATTTCCAGACGCACCTGGGGATAATGGCTTCTCCCAATAGGCTTGCGCAGGGTTCCCCATCTGGGGAAATGGGCTAAGGTTCAGCACAGCGTCCCCCTACAATTACGTCAAACTATGGGGCAGACTTTGCGCCGCCTCCCTCCATCCCGTGCGTACTATGCTTCTGCCAACGCGGTGCACGCGGGGGTAATGCCCCCGATCCCGTGTTCTCTCCCATTTTCTCTATTTTCCCATTCCTCTGCGCGCTCAAGTGCAGCTTTACTTTGGTGAAACGTTGAGATAAACCGAATAAGGCCTCCGAGGCTTGGTGCAGGAAGCGTACGTCGTACTTCAACCGTCTCAAGGCCATCTGTAAATTATAAACTCGATATAACGACGTGCAGTTTACGTAAAATACTTATATTACCTAAATTAAACCTATATATACAATTTCTTGAAAAAATAATGTTCTGAGTGTTAGAAAGAAAAGGTGATATTTTGGTAGGAGGAAACCAAGTAAACTCCATCGTCGTCGTCATTAGCTGCGGGCGGTCTTGGTGGGCTTTCCGTGTTGCGCCGCTTCGCATGTGCTGGTTATATTATCGTATTCGCCGTTTCATGTAGATAGGGGTCGCTTCGGCGTTGGAATTCTCGAACCATCTGCAATTATGACAGGGCTTCTGTTAAAGGCGGCGTCGGGAATGTCACTGGCGGTCAGTGCATTTGCAATATTTTCTGTATGTCTTTATAAATTCCTTGTGTGATGTTGTCGTGCACCTTTCTTTGCATGATGAAGAGGGTGAAGTGCGCTCTCGGTAGCGTTAGCTATCGACAGAAGCAGAGGAGATTAACGGCTTCAGTACGAAGTGAAATTGAAAGTTGCCATTTAGGCTGTGAATCAAGCAACGAAGGTGCTTTTCTAGAGTGACGTCGAGCCTGATAGAGCATCTCCGATTTCTGTACTGGTCCCTGATGATGGAAGTGGTTCGCCCTCTGTCAGTATTGAACAATCATTCGCCATTACTTGACCATCATCGTGACTGGGCGAGCAGCGGTGATTTTTCTGATAGTTCAGTTGGTATAGCAAGTACTTGTGAAGTGGAACTCATGCGTTTGGATGGCAACGATGAGACGAACGCGGCCACGCATACGTCCCTTGTGAACAACACAGCGTTGTGTCTTCAGAATGATCTGAAAAATGGGCTCTGAGTACCCAAGTGCCTGCATCACACTTCACTTCTCTGCTCAAGATCTTGAAAGTTTACCATCCCGAGCTACCCGCAGATGCAAAGACGTTGTTGAAGACACAGAGAGATGTTGAACTGCGGACTATTGGTGTAGGGCTGTACTATTATTTTGGAATGACGTCCCAACTGACCACCCATGCTTCAGAATATCTCGCCGAAGGATGCGGCACTTTGTCTTTGATAGTCAACATCGATGGCCTGCCCATCTCCAAGAGCTCACGGAGGCAGTTTTGGCCCGTGCTCGTAATGGTGAAGGAAAGCAGAGTCCGTTCACCTTTCATAGTCTCCCTTTATGAAGGGGAGCATAAACCACAGGATTTGGGTTCATACTTGAAAGATTTTATCTAGAAAATGAGTATGCTGGTTGGAGAGGACCTCACACACCATAGACAAGTGTTCTCTGTGAGACTTCATGCATTAGTTTGTGACGCTCCAGCGAGAGCGTACATTAAGTGCATAAAAGGCCACATGGCGTACTTTGGATGTGAAAAGTGCTCTCAGAGAGGAACCTACACGGAGATTGACCAGAAGGTGATCTTACCTGATTGTAATAGCCCACTTCGAACTGACGAGAGTTTCCGAAATCAAGTGCAGAAAGAACATCACCATGGCGAATCTCCTCTCCTGTGCTTGAATGTCGGACTCGTCACCAAGTTCCCACTGGATTATATGCATTCGGTATGTCTGGGAGTCATGAAGAAGTTCCTTGTACAGTACTGGGTCAATGGAAAGCCCTGCAGTTCAAGGATGCCTGTTGCTGCGAAGCTTCGTGTGTCTTCAAAGCTTGCGACTTTTAGAGAGTCAGCTCCAAGCGGAGACCTCGTGGGCTGGAGTATTTAGAGCACTGGAAAGCATTAGAGCTCAGAAAGTTCGTGCTGTACTATGGACCAGTTGCTTTAAAAGGAAAGCTAGAAGACAGGTTCTTCAATCATTTTTTAAAACTGAGCGCTGCTGTGACCATTCTTATCTGTCCTAATTTCACCCCCGCCACATGGACATGGCTGAGCGCATCCCACAGGAATTTGTTAGTGAAGCTGGTTCACTTTATGGCAAAGGCATCTACGTGTATAACATGCATTCTCTGCTGCATCTTGCTGGTGATGCTAGAAATTTTGGTCCACTCGATGAGTTTTCAGCGTTTCCTTTCGAGAACTTTTTGTATCAAATCAAGAAGCTAATCAAATCACATTCTCGAGCTCTTCAGCAAGTTGGCAGGCGCCTGAGTGAAAGTGGCCTCACTGGAAATGGTGTGTCGCCTTCGCAGAATCGCCCAATAGAACTTTCTGGGCCTCACAATAATGGACCAGTGCCACCTGATTTTCATGGTGACCAGTACTCCACACTTGCAATGAAAGGCACTGTGCTGAAACTGAATAAGCTTGATAACTGCGTGAAGCTAAAGAATGGACATGTTGTGTTAATTAGGAACTTTTTGTGCTCGCCATCAGGAATTTTCATTTGTGGTCATTATTTTTCGACGTTGAATAATTTGTATGTGTGCCCTCTGCCATTTTCAGAATTGATGATTTTTTCTGCTCGAGGGCTATCTGAGGAATTGTCAGTTTGGCGTGTCGAGAATGTTCAGCACAAGTGTGTGTGTCTACCAGATGGACCACAGAGCTATGCAATATTTCCCCTTCTTAATACTTGCAGTGATGCCTGTTAATGTTGCTAGTTGGCCATCTTTCACATTTGCTCTACATCAAAAACAAAACACTGCACACTGACTGATGTACAGCTGCATCGCTCCTTCTTTTACAAGACGTTAACTTGCAAGTTTATTACTCGAATTGTGCTTTTTGTGTGTATGTTCAAATTTCAGGTACAAGAAAGCTGTTCAGCGTTGTACATTTTGATGAGAGTGACGACGTGTCTGTAGTGCCTTCGAGTTGGGTTATCGGAAACAAAGAAGCCAAATGGCCACCATACAAAGGTGCTCATAAAGTGACGGCTGCCATAAAGCATCTCGAGAGGCCATCGTATGACTGGGAAATCTACAAGTGCCGCGTGTTAGGGACGTGTGGTAAGCAGCTGTTGCAGCATTTTAATTCTTTAGCTTATTGAATGTCTACACAAAAATGCAGTCCTGCAGAAACAAAACGCTAATTTGTTTTTATTGTTTTACTTGGCTGTGCGTTCAAGAGCTCACCAAAAAATTGTGGCAGCTTCACATTAGTGGTGCCAAGCCTGAAGGAAGAGTGCAGTGGGGCAGCCTTGCTTGTTTCTTTTTTTTCTTTCTCTTTCTATTTATTGTATCTCTTTTTTGTATCTGTTTCTTGCTATTTCTTTCTTTTTCTTTTTTTATCTATTTATCGCTTCCTCTTTCATTCAGCGCGATACAACGAGGACAGAGATGAAGGGTGTTCGTGTCCCTTCTCTTTCATTGTTTCCCTCTATTCCTCCTCCTGCCTTGCTCTCTGTTTTTTTCTTTCTCATGTTTCTTTCACTCTCTATGTCTTTCTATCTTTTTCTTTGAATCGCTTTCTTTCTCACTCTCTCTTTGTTCATTTTCACTTAACGCTCACACCTGCTGCACTCGGTAGTGGTTCTTACCCAATTCCTGTGGCGCATAGCCGCTCGACGTGTTTTGTTTGCGTAGGACAGATTATGGCCCGCTTGAACAGCTGCGCTGTTAAACAAGGAAATTCTTTGTTTTCTCTTTTATTTATTCATTGTGATGCATTATGTGTAAGTCCACAATTCATCTACAGGAGTATTCTGATATTTATATTTAGGACTTTACTCTTGAATCTCTTACTGCTTCATTCTGAAGGCATACAAAGCTGGCAGAAAAAACTTGCTCAGCTATGAATTGTTCTTTCTTCATTGTCACAGCTCTTGCCTTGAATTTTGTGAGCTATAATTTGTTTCTTTGGGCACTGCTTAACAACTCATACTTTTTGACATTCTGATTTGTGACTCGTGTTCATTTTATCTGCTCTTAGAGAGCTACGAAGCAGCCCGAGAAAAAGAAAAGCAGGCGACGGTAACCTCCGACTTGGCATCTGGGGCTGATGAAGCACCAAAAAGGAAGAGAAGGAGGCCGCAGCGTCTCCAATCCTCGGATGAAAGTGCGGATGACTCGCTTGACAAGGCAGTTAATGAGCGTCCTTCTGTGCCACACAGTCTGCAATATGTGTCAAGCCCACCCCCTCCCAAGTTGCCCAACAATGCTTCAGTTTTGCTGCCTGCACCAGCGGCCACACATGCACCAAGCACCACATCCACTTCAGTCCTTCCAGAGGACTCCAGATCAGCAATTCAGAGAGGGGGCAGGACCCATGTAGCTTGTAAGTTAACCTTCGATGATCTTGGATAATAATTTACAGCCCATTCATGTCACGCTAACTTGGAGTTCGCGCTTTTTCACACATCCTACTATATATGGCGTGATGTATCCCTCGGCCAGCATGCTGCCACCCCCTATTCACAATTTGACTCGGCGCATGACCTCCGTTGAAAAGTGAATTTTTTCTTGTGTCTATTTGAACAAGCTGTACTAGTTTATTCTTTGCATTTTTTCAGCAATGCTTGAAAATGTTTGGAAGCCCTGAAAGAAATCAAAGCTGAGCTGGGTGCTCAAAGCAAAGGTATCCAGCGCCTTGAAAGTGCCATATACCATCAGCAAAGACCATCTTCAGGGCCCAGCTTGGACTCCTCCGTGCTGGATTTGCTTCCCCTTACAACACAGTCAAGTCTGCAGGAGCTTGAGCGCCTACTCCAAGATGACGCTAACAGAGCAGGACTGGTGGGTGCTGAAGGATTTAAGCGTTGGTCCTTTTCATATTTGCTGAAGAAGGAGTGTTCATTTTCTTCCTTGCAATTTTAAATTTTGAGCAAGGCATGTATGTCATTGCTGGAGATAATAGAACCCAAGGCATTGGTAAGAGCCCTCTTTAAAGGAGCACTGACACAAAAAATTACACCATCTCCCGCTAAAGGGGACCATGAGGCGATGCGAAGCCGGAGCACTTGCACGATCGCGTTCCGTTGGCGTTCGTTGGGTATGCTACCGACCTCGAGTCGTGGAACGCGAAGAGGGACGCTTCGCGCGTCGTATCTTCCATCTAGCCTGGCCGTTAATTCTCACAGGGCGAGCGGGGAACGCGGTCGACAGGCGGGCGAGAGGGGGCAGCGTGGGAGAGGAGAGAGAAGCGGAGGGGACGCGCATGCGCTCGAGCTCATCGCGGCGTTGCGCAGGAGAGAATATCGGCATGTCTAGCCCGCGTTTCAGAAGAAGAGTGGAGAGGGAAAGTGGAGAGGGGAGGGGAGAGGGTGAGTGGAGATGAGGTGTGTGGAGAGGGTATGCGCATGCGCAGTAAGGGTGGTTACGCCGCACACCACCACCACCGCCACCACCACCACCGGATTGAGCTCCGCCTTAAGATACTTCGCATCTAAAATATTGCACCTTGTTTTTTTTTGTTGCAATAGATGGCTTATGATCCACTTATCACGGCTGCAAACCTCGTTTGCGCGAGTGCGTGACGGTTATTTATTTAGAGACGTTTAGAGGCGCGAGCGTGGGTGCGGTGGGCGCCGAACCAGGTCAAGTGGCGCCAGCTATGGAGGATTAGAAACAACTAACAAACGCGTAATCTATGTCCTCCGAGCATTCGGAAGCGCCCATCTCGACTCGCTAAGCTTACAGCATCGGTTATTTGGCTATGGCTCTCAAAAACGGCGCCGAATCGGGACGAATACATTGCTGTCGAAGCTTAGGGACATGAATCTAAAGGAAATGGAAGCATCAGTTCGGAACTTACACGTTAGAGAGCCCACGGCGGCCACTTGATAGATTCGAAGTGGAAGACAACCGCTTTTGGCAGTGCTGCCATGTTTTTCGGAGGCGCGAATGCCTAGCCGGCGAAGCTTGCCGTGCAAGTTGGACAGCTCTCGCGCGTGCGGCGACGGCCGACGTTCTGCGGCACCGCGCCGTTGCGGCAGGCTTGCCGCTAGCGTGAGCGGGCCATAACATCTGCCCACGGGCACGACGAGCGAACAGCAGAAGAGAGCACAACCAGTACACGAAAAGCCGCAGGCACGGAGGAAGAAATACGGCAGGATGCACACACAAGCGCAAGGGCACAATCAGCCACCAGCCAACACAAACTCGTGACGTAGGTTTGTTTACACATCCGCCGCGTTGATGCCGGCGTCGCGAAGCGCTCGCATCTCGCTCAGTCGCGCGGCATGCATTTTAAAATTGATTTTAAATATGTTGTAGGCTATATTGGCCCTTGATATTTCGTAGACGTTGTGTACGGCTCCACATACATCTATTTCACTCATTATCTCACCTTCGAAGATTTGTGTCAGTGCTCCTTTAAGTTAATATGTGGTTAAGGAGCAGGTTCATATGTAGCTAAGCAGTGCGTGCTTCTGTTTCAGATTTCCCATCTCTCGCAAATCGCGGGAGCCTCTCTGCCAGATGCTGTGCGCCACATCCTAAAAAGATGCATGAATGAGATCCTTGCCCAAGATTTCTCGTTGACAAGGCGAAAGGGAAAGCGGCCGTTAATAGGCCTGCGACTGACGCGAGTAATAAAAGGTGAGGAACTTAATAATCCTTATTTAGTGCTGTCTTCACAGTGTGTTATTGTTAATCTTTGGCTCTGAATACGAGAAAGCAAAAAAAGTGCTCTGGTAAAAATGAAAACGATGATCATATTGTTGCTTGCACTACAGGGTGCTATTTTCTGCACATCGAGTCTGTACTAGATATACATCGTTTGACACGATCAGGAATGTAGCACCTTAAGGAGTAGTGTATGTTAAGCTTACATAGACACCATCTAACCAAAGCAACAGCTCGATGAGGTGGGAAATGTATGGCACTGCATTGTAATTGTGAAGAACCAAATGCTTAAAATTATGAACAGCTTATTTCTTATAAAAGTGGCAAGTACTTCATTATATGGTGAGCATTGTGTTTGCGCTTTGTTGTTTTCATCAGTCATTACGAGTTTAACAAAGAAAAAAGCATGCCTTTGGAGTTATCTGGTTCTGGTCCCTAATAGCCCAAATAGTGAAGTCTAGCATTTTGTGATGTCATGGACACTACCTGTGCCCATTGCAGGTAATTATTATTTGTTTCTGAAGCTTTTAAGCATTATTTCAAAAGTTAATGGTTCACTGGATAAAGCTGTCATGGCTTTTGTGAATTTTTGTCCTTCACATTTTGCTACATTTGGAATACTTTTGAATGTAAGTTTTGTAGAAATTCAGTCCAACCGTTTGTTCCACATCCTTTTCAAAACTAGCAACAGCCTGCCAAAAGAAAGCATGTTCAAGGTTGGTGCTTTGAGCAAATAGTTGATGTGAAGATTCACTTTTTTTCAGAGGCTCTGCGACCTTCGTTTCGAACAGCAACAGTGTCCGGTGAACGCCCGTATTGCGGACTGGCTGCGCTATGCTCCATCCAGGCAGCAAAAACGGTATGGAACATTAATTTCAAGCTCTTGTTGTTGCGTAAGGCTTGTTGCTGGGCACCCGACCTTTCTGCTTTCTCCTACTTCTTCTCATTCCTTTCTTTCATAGTTTGCGCTAAAATGTACCCCTTCTTGTTGCCTCGCTGCTATTTAGCAGTAAAGAAAATGTAATTTCTTTGTATGAGGAGGCATTAAAATTTTTTGGATGCCTTGCCAGCCAAACTGGATAGGTAATACATGAGTGACAGAAATATGGAACAGGTGCAGTATTTACCATTTACATACGAGAAGTACCTGGAACTGATGTTTCCACTTGAAGAATTGCTTTATATGAATGAATATCATGTCATGCGAATGGTGCATGTTCATTGTAAAAAAATTATTACTATGTGGTATTTCTTGCTTTATATAGAAATATTATGACTTCTCTTGCCATTGTTGTATCACTGCGCAGTCCTTGACCACCCTGTAACACTTGAATTCAAGAAGGTCTTTCTTTTTTAGAGAAATTGCAGAATGCACTTTGCCATGAAAAGGTCACTACGCAAACCTCTCTCCAGCAGCAAAAGTTTTCAATTGATTTTACTAAAAGTGAATTTATCAACCGTACTTGCTTTTACATGCCTTTTCTGCCTTTCCATTTTCATAATTATCTTAAGCACACTGAAGGCCGCAATATCTGACCAGTACACAACCACTGAGATAGTGTGGCGTGTTGAGGCGATGCCTTACGATCTCGGAGCCCAAGTGCTATAGGTGTTTGCACGAGTCAGCCACTTTTGCTTGCCGTGGTATCATGACAAAAGGCACAAGAAACATGTTCCTTGTACAGCTGTGCGTGATTGTAGGCTCCCTGCTGCAGGTGGTGCAATAATATCTCATTGGCATGTTCCAAGCTGCACAGTACAAGCCTGTTAATTTGACCCCCGTTAATTCGTAAAATCGGATAATCCAGACGTGTTCTCTTGTCCCAGGAAGCATATGTATTGTTTAATAGCATCATTCTTTTTGTTGATTCGGTCCCATTTGACCGCAACCCGGTTGATTCGGACGATCCTCGGAGTGGGCCGAGCTCGAAGTGCCGCAAGTGTGTGACGCAAAGGAGCGAAAACAGCGGACTCAGGCTACACGCGTGTCATCAGAACTGCGCGGACGCTATGATTGTGTCTATAGCAACCACGGTTTCGTCCACAGCGGATGCGGCACCCAGTAGCTTCGTTTTGACTTCGGGCAATGCATGCGCAATGTGACAAAACTCAAACATGGGGAAAGTTGTTGAAGATCAAGATGTTCAGCCGCGACCCGCACGCTGGCATAAAACTCACTTGCTACATTGTGATGGACGAACTGTCTGTTAACCATTTTTATGGCGAAAAAAAGTATCGCCCCGTGCGCATGGTGATGTTGATGGTGGCTATACGTAATTGGGGATAAGTTCGGAGCACGTTTCGGCTTAAGAAAGGGGGTCTTGAGCCACGGTAAAATTGTGAAAGATATCGTAAATGACAAAAATTTTGGCGTTTATCCTGCTTTTATGCAAAATGAGTACTGGGTTCACATATTCATCAAGAAAATGAAAATATATTGATGTAATAGACAGTTGTTTATTGTTTTCTTTATACTTGCAATAATTCGGTTAATCTGGACATTTTTTTCGGTCCCGTGAAATCCGAATTCACGAGCTTTTACGGTATTATCTTGAGATCTGGGGCACTTTCTTACCGTATTCAATGTGCAGCCTCTGCAAAAATGGTGCTTTTAATGCAGCTGTAATCGGCAATGAAATAGAAAAATTGGCTCAATCCATCTCATGCACCTTAAGAAATTCTAATATTTTTCTACTCTTACTTTTTTGTTGTTTACATTTTCCAGAGAAGCAGCCACTCTTATCAAGGCAACTGAAGCCATCCTCGCAGATGCTGAGGATATGATGTGATGTGGAATGGAATCTGAGGACGGATCTGATGTCTTGTCTTAGGCAGCATCACTTTTGTTTAGAATGCAAATGCAAACAGCACTTTTCTACTTTTTTTCTGTATACATGATGCCATCATGCTGCATTCACCGCCACATCTTCATGGCTCTTGAAAGAAGTGTTCCATTCTTTATGTTCTTTTTCCACACATGATTTCTAGTACCCTGTAAGGGTACCAGTGGGAATCCAGCTTATTCAGTTCCAATGGTTGCCGCTATATACTGTAGGTGTTTTCACGATGTGCAATTTCGAATGGCTGCTGAGATAGCTGCTCAAGTGTTCCTTTGTTAAATTACTTTATGAATACTTGGGACTGTATATACTGGAAAGTGGCCATATTCACGGCAATCATTTGTTACAACATGGCAATGCCTATGCATGGGTCACGATGCAGTGGCCTTGAAATGTCACTGTTTCGTCATACACCATCATTTGTTTTGTACGTATGGGCAATTCTAGCTCATGATATACTTCAAAGATTTCATATATACTATGCACTTTCAATGCATGAGGGATAATGTAGTCGCCAAGTGGTCATTTAATTATGAAACTACCACTCCTCTGCCTTAGGTAAAAACAACTTTGTTTATTGGTCACGTAATGACAATGATACAGCACGTTGTTATTTTTTTGTGTAACAGGTCTAATGGCAAAATAAAATCTTACCGTTATCTGTGCTGATTGCATAGTGTAGTCAAGGCTGATTTTCAACCTATGAAGGCATTTGTGAGTGGCCAAAAATCCTCTGTCTTTTTGAAAGTTGTTAGAATGATATTGATGTCACGCTCTTTCTTTTATAGTCCATTGAACTGCTCTAAAGACTCCTTTGGTTGCATTTGTAACCATCTCATGTTTTGAATAGGTGCGTTGCTCACGGAGTGAAACGTGACAGTTGCGGTGTGCAGCTGCTGGCGCCTTCATTGCCGTCCTTGAACGCCCAGGCAAGCAAAAGTATACCATGAGGTAAAAGCAATCTGTACACACATGTTGCAGATCACAGCACATGACAGTGCAGCAGTTATCCTGCACATGTGCTAACCGACAATTCCACAAGTACCATTGGTTATTTGCAACAAATGTCCCGTTTCAGTCCATGAGCACTGTAGTTGGGCATTTACAGTGAAGGCAAATGGCAGTTTTGGGGCACACTCTGTTTTTATGAGAGTGTTCTCATTTTTCAAAAAGTTATTGGAAAGTTTTTATTGCTTCACGTTGTTTTTGTAAGTGCTCTTTTTTGTCATTGGCATATCAGTGTTGCATTAATGAGATTTTCTTGTTTATTGCTTGAAGACAAAGCTTGTTTTACAATGTCAGAAAATGGTCTCGGCTGCTTTATTCTCTCAGCCTGCCCATATTTGACCAATACTCTTGTATCTACCTCATCTAAACGCTGGCTTAAAATGGACAACTCTTGCTTTAAAGTTGTATAAGCACCTCCAAAAGCTGTTGCTAAGCGCTTCATGCTGTTTTCAGTCCTGTGATTGTTTCTTGTCACAAAACAAAGTACTGTAAGTAACCTAAAATGCTACTGTCATTGTGTTCAGGAATAAATATTTTTACACCTTTTCTCGTTTCCTTTGTTAAGTGTGGCGGGATGGCTGCACTTTCATTGTAGTGCTCTGGGCTAAATTGGATGTCTATATGAGTGTAGTCTGTGTGGTCAGTATAATACTCCTCAGACTTCTAACATGTACGCATGTATGATAGTCATTCCAACAGGGTAAAGAAATCTCTTTACTTGACATGACTTGTGTTTTAAGACAAAATGTAGTTGTGGTTTGCTGATATTAAGAACCTTGTTCAGTTATATGATATTAAGCTGCCACAGTGGCTCAGTTGGCTAAGGCGATCTCCTGTGGAGCACGACATAGTGAGGTGTGATGCTACTGGCTGCGGCAGCTGCCTGTTGATGAAGGCGAAATACAGAAATGCCTGTCTGCTTGCTAAAGAATGCCAGATTGTGAAAATTAACCTGGAGCCCCCCGCAATTGCGCGCATCATAATTATATGGTTGTTGTGGCCCGTAAAACTTTAGGATTTAATTATTTTATGTTAATATGCAGTCTCATTAATGAATTCATATCACATACGGATGTGTTGCCAATTGTTGTGTGAACGTTGAGTGAATATGTAGCACATGTTGCTACCATGTAGATTAAAAGTTGCAGCAATGTTTTAGAAACGATGCAGCAATGTTGCAGTTGTGTATGTTGAGGAAACGCTCCAAGAGTAGGACACTAGCCGCGCTGAGGCAACCTCAAAGGTAATGTTGACTCAATGTTAAGGCAACGATTTGTGCTACTAGGGCAGCGTCAAGGCACCGAAGGTGTTCGTCGAAGTTTGAGGAAAACACAACGCCGTCGTTCAAGTACACGAGGCACGTCTGCCACTTCAAGCCGGCCAGTACTGTATCCATAACCCGTTAACAAGTCGCAGGTGCCGAGCAAAGACCAAAGGGCATGACCCTGAACTCAAACAGGCCGTCTGGCGTTATAAAGACAGTCTTTTCTCGGTCTCTCTCGTCGACTTCTATTTGCGGGTAACCGGTCTTGAGGTCCATCGACGAAATGTACTTTGCGTTGTGTAATCGATCCAGGCCGTCGTCTATATGGGGAAGGGGATACACGTCTTTCTTCATGACTTTGTTCAGGCGACGATAATCGACGCAAAAACGCAGAGTCCCATCCTTCTTCTTCACAAGCACCACGGGGGATGCCGACGGACTCTTCGACGGCTGGATGATGTCGTCGCGTAGCATTTCGTCGACGTGTTTTTTAACGGCCTCGCGTTCTCGCGTCGTAATTCGGTACGGGCTCTGAAGGATTGGCCGAGCACCTTGTTCTGTTGCGATGCGATGTTTCACGACTGGGGTCTGTCGAATTCTTGACGACGACAAGAAGCAGTCCTTGAACTGCAGGAGTAGGGCTTTAAGCTGTTCTTACTTGTGTTTCGGGAGGCTCGAGTTCACGTCAAAATCTGTTTGGAGACCTCGATCCTGCGAAGCAGGTTCGGTAGCATCGAAGAGGGCGAAAGCATGGCTGGCGTCCATGAATTCGTCAATGCAGGCGACCGTCGTACCAATGTTGAGGTGCATACATTCGTGGCTGAAGTTTGTCAGCACTGCCTTTGCTTTGCCACCGCGCAGCTCGTCTATACCTCTTGCGATTCAAGGCGCTCTTTCCTGGTGGCGTGTACGGCGGTAGTGCTTTTTCTGTGGACAGGGTTATCGACTTAGATCTCAGATAGATGACTGCACCATGAAAGCATAAGAAGTCTATACGAAGGATGACATCTCTCGAGCAGCGCTGCAGGACTACGAAGTTTGCGGGATAAATCCGATTGTTAATGGTGAGTCTCGCTGTGCAGATTCCCTCCGGCGTCGCTAGATGACCTCCAGCTCTCCGGATGTGGGTTCTTCCCAGGCTGTCCTAACTTTCATCAGCTTCTTGGCGAACGGTCCACTGATGACAGAATAGTCGGCCCCGGCGTCGACGAGAGCGGTGACGCTGTGGCCGTCGATACGATTGTCGAGGTCGCTAGTTCGTCGTGTCGCGTTACAGTTAAGTCGTGGCGTCGGGGCACGGCTACGTCGGTTTGTTCCGCTGCTTCCCCGTTGCGTTGTCAGGACTACTTCGGTCCGCGAGGTTTCGTCGTCAGGGCTCTCTCTTGTTCGCATCGTGTCTTGAAGGTTTCGTTGTGGCGTCGTCGTCGGCGGCGGAGGATTTTCGGTATTTCTATGGCTGGCGTCCACGAATTCGTCAATGCAGGCGACCGTCGTACCAATGTTAAGGTGCCTACATTCGTGGCTGAAGTTGGTCAGCACTACCTTTGCTTTGCCACCGCGCAGCTCGGCTATACCTCTTGCGATTCAAGGCGCTCTTTTCTGGCGGCCATTCAAGGCGCTCTTCCCCCAACAAAACGTATTGCTAAGCCAGATCTTTGGTATTTCGTCGTACAGCAACCGGACCTCCATCGGTTGCTGGCCTTAGTTTTCCGGATACGGGCTAGGTGACCGGCCCAGGGTTGGGCCAATGTACGGTCGGCGTTGGGCAGAGACGTAGCGGCCTGGTGATGGCGAACGGGAAGGTTGTAGGGGTGTCCACTGCGCTCCTGCGAGGTAGTCGGCAATGTCGCGTGGTCGTTCACCCCCCTGTGGACGCGGCGCGTCAGTGGCGAACCCACGCAATCCCATCTGTCGGTACTGGCACCGTCGGTAGGTGTGGCCAGCTTCTCCGCAATGGTAGCAGAATGGGCGGTGGTCTGGGGTGCGCCAAACGTCGGTATTCCTCGGCGTGTATCGCTGGCTTGCTGGCCGGCGGTAGGACGTTGGGGGTGGCGGCGGTGGTATCCGGCGGCGGGATTCCGGTGGTGCAGCGTCTTGATGTCGGCGGTGAGGGGGCGCGTTACGGTGGGCTGCGGACGCGTAGCTCATATCTTGTGGCTCACGCTGCGCTGGTTCAGTTGCTCCCAGAAATTTCTGGATTTCCTGGCGTACGATATGGACGATCGGGTCCACTTGAGGCTGGGAAGAGGGCAACAATTTACGCAGGTCCTCCCGCACGATGGCTCTGATGGTGTCATAACGGTCATCAGATTGCGGCGCCTGAACCTCGCCGTAGGTCGTCTTAGGAATGTGGCTGTTGTATTGCCTCGTACACATTTCCAGCGTCTTCTCGATCGCTGTTGCTTTCGTCAGGAATTCCTGGACGGTCTTGCGTGGGTTACTCATCAGCCCAGCGAAGAGTTCCTGCCGGACTCCTCGCAGTCGGTTCATTTCTTCCGTGAAGATGGCCACATTTTCTTTCGGGTGTTGCGCCTGTGTCTCCAACAAGGCCACGGCCCTTTCCTTTCGGACGACGCTCATGAACGCCACCAAAAAATTGGCGCAAAAGAGGTCCGAGGTACGGAGTGCGGACTCCCGATTCTCGTACCAGGTCCTTGCTGCGTCTTCCAGGTGAAAGCACACGTGGCGCAGGTTGTCGTCGGAGTTCTAGTTGTCAAATGTCGAGACCCTTTCAAACGTCTCTCGGGGTCTTCACATGGTGAACCACGGAATATGGGTGGCTCCCTGGGCGGCTGTATCACTATCGCTGCAGGGGATACTGCGGCAGTCATTGTGCTTGTTTTCTTCGTCGCCGTGGCTCTAGGCTTGTCCGGTATGGGTCCGTATTGGGTGGGGGGGAGGTAGTCCCTTTAGTCTGCGGCTGGCTTGACTGTCGCTGATGGTGTCGGTGTCTTGATTGCGAAGTGGGCTGGGTTCACAGCTTGGCGGGGCGTCCGGTACTTGAATGAGCTGCACCTCCACCAGATGTCACGTGGTCGTCACGTCGACGAAGGCAGCAGTCGGCGTGTTCAAGATGAAACTGTTTATTTGGCCGAGCTTGTGGCCGGGAAATGAAAGTCGAACTATAGCAATACACGCTGTACACTGATAGCGGCGAACAGGGCGTTGGCCATCGATGAACTACTGATGGCTGGGACGCGCCGTCTTTTATACTGTTGCAACTTCCGAAGAAGAAGTTGCCATATTCACGCGCGGCTCCATGCCTCGAGACAGATTCTGCTTTGCCAGTTTGACCAGCAGGTCAAGCATGAGTTTTCTACCACATTAAAACCTTTTAAATTCTTTACCGAAGGCGTTTGTCTCTTCAAAAGGGTGCCGAAACCCGCCGGGAGCCATCGAACGACGGCATCTACAGCAACCGAGGGCAGACAAGCGTCTGATTACCATCTCGACCGGCCAATCGTCCAGGCTGCCACGACTCAACCGACTGCCGTCATGGACTCGCCTAAAGGCAAGCACAAAGCTCATCGCAACCTTTTAAAGAAGCTAGTAAATGAAATCGAGGCGGCTGTTTCAAATGACAGAGCAAGCTTGCATGATCTTCAGGTACTCGCGGACCGGTTGGACGGTATCACCGGCGAGCTGAAATCTATTGATCGGGAGATAGCGCCGTATTTAAGAGGCAGCGACATTGAGCAAGAATTTCTTCATGTTGCCGAGTACATAGACAAGGGTGCTAGTTACTTGTCCAAACTGAAGTACCGGATTCTGCAGTTGCAGCCATCGGAAGAACCTGCACCGCCAAACCTAAACTCTACCGCGGCGGATACACCGACTTCTAGTCACAGCATAAGGCTTCCTCGCCTGGAACTTTTGAAGTATAAGGGAACGCCTCGCAACTGGCCTCCATTTTGGGAACAGTTTCAAACCGTAGTCCACAAGAACCCGGCTTTGACGGATGTAGACAAGTTTGCCTATTTGCAATCATCGCTGACAGGCCCCGCTGCTGCTGCTATCGCCGGACTGTCTGCAAGTTCGAGGCGTCATCAAGATGCACGGGCCATCCTCACTGCTCGATTCGCTAAGGAAGACATCATCGTCAAAGACCACGTCGAGCACCTCATCGACTCGCAACCCAATCCTTCAACAGCAGATGTACGCGGATTGCGTCCCTTGTATGACGACATTGAGGCTAATATTGGTGGTCTCCAGGCATTGAAGATTACAGAGGAGTCGTTCTCAACCGTTCTACAACCGATCATCCTGCGAAGTCTACCACGAGAGCTGGTACTCGAGTACTACCGGCGTGGCGAACAAATCAACGAACACCCGTCGTCTAGCGGAAACGACGCAGTAGGTAAGCAGACGTCTTCCGCATCGCAGAGCAGCCTACGATCTCTGCTTGACTTCATCAACAGAGAAGTGGAAGCACGAGAACGCTGCGAGTCCTGCAGCGTTCAAACCGACCCAAACATGGGAGCTAAACAAACTGAAGCAAGCAGATCATACGAGAACCTGTTCAAATAGAGCATGTCGAAACAAATAGCACACACTTCAGAGTACCCCCTCAAGAACTGTCTGTTTCTTCTGTAACAGCGACGAACATGCTACCGAACATTGGAAAGCCGTGCTTACCATCACAGACAAGACCAAGCTTCAGCAAAATGGGCGCTGCTTCAGATGTACAATGAAATCTCATCTGGCGAAGGATTGCCACAGAAAGGTCAACTGCCTTAAATGCCATTGACGACACCCGACGACCATATGCGAGCCAAGCGTCGTGGGTTCCAATTCTGAGAGTGCAGCCACATCAACGACTGATTTACCTTCAAACAGCGATCGTACATCTGTGTTCCGGTCGGACAAGTGCTGTCGCGCGCATTCTTTTTGACGGTGGAAGTCAGAGAACGTTCGTGACAAGCCGGCTTGCGAAACGACTCAAGTGCAAAACGACAGGCCACGAAAATTTGTGAGTGGGATCCTTCCTTCGGCGGCCATAACAATAAGCGAAGCTTTCGAAAGGTTACGCTGCACCTCCAGGGCACAAACGAAGTCTCAAGATACAGCACACATGCACTTGTCATTGAGATGATTTGCAATCAACCGGTTCCAGTACTTCAAGGTAGCGAACTGAAAGAAATTTTAAACTACGGCCTTATAATTGTTGGTTTCGACTTGCCAGCCAATCGCGTTAACGAGACGTCAGTAGAGCTTCTAATGGGAGCCGACCACTACTGGGAACTTGTGACAGGCCAAACACAGTCCTTAAACCAAGGTTTAAGGGCAGTGGAAGCAGTTTTTGGCGCGACAGTTCACGGACCAGCGACAACCCATTTGACAGAGCTGTGCACGGAAGCCATGGTTTGAACGTACAATCTGGCCCTATGCACTACGCAATAGAAATATTTTGGAACGTTGACTCCGTGGGATTGAAATCACCACAGAACGAGGACGATCGTGTTCTCACATATTTTAAGGAGACCGTCAACCAAGTCAATGGTCGCTACGAAGTAAGACTTCCGTGGAAGACGGATATTCTACGCGATGACAACAAGGCCGCAGCACAAAGGCGGCTAAGTCAGATGACAAGGAGGCTTCTTCGAAACTCTCAGTTATTGACAACGTATCACGCGGCCATCTCCAAGTACGCCAACGACGATATGGCCGAAGTGGTCGACGACACGGCAATCGCAAAATGCCCAATATATTATATGCCTCACCACGCCGTGATCAAAGAAGACCGGTCAACAAAGACGCGTGTCGTCTTCGATGCTTCTTCACATGCAAAAGAGCACATTTCGCTCAACGACAGCCTCTACAGTGGGCCCAACCTGAACGCCGATCTAGTTAGCCTACTGTTAAGCTTTCATCTCCACCGCATCGCTCTAGTAGCCGACATTGAAAAGGCATTTCTGCAAATTTTGATCAAAGAAGACGATAGAGATGCCTTGCGATCGATACCTGTGGTATGAGAAACTTGTCGTGCCTAACGAGTCGCTCCCAAGGCTGATCACTTTTCGGATGACACGGGTACCCTTCGGCACGACTTCAAGCCCGTTTCTTCTTGCGGCAACTATTCGGTATCATTTAGACAAGATGTCCACTGAGTACCCTGCTACTGTCGCAAAGCTGCAAGATTGCATCTATGTTGACGATATAATCACTGGAGCCGGCAACGTCGACGACGCTATCAAGCTCTGTGCAGAAATAAGGAAAATATTTGCTGCCGCTGCCATGAAACTTCATAAATGGGCATCAAGCGAACTAGCTGTTCTCAAGCACGTGCAGTTGAAGCAAGGTTGTTTAGAGCTTCCCGTCAGCGAACCACTGCGTGTTTTCAAGGTTCTTGGGTTGGTTTGGCATCCCGATACCGACAACCTATCATTTTCCGCTGGACCCGTCCTCGACTTTGTTAAATCCAGAATTGACACGAAGCGCTTTATACTGCAAGCAACCGCCAGACTGTACGACCCACTAGGATATCTAACCCCGTTCACTATCAGAGCCAAGATATGCTTTCAGCGCATCTGGAAGCTCAACGTCGAGTGGAACGCTGCTCTTCCGCCTTCACTCCTGAATGAATGGAAAATGTGGTGGGATGAGCTCCCTATTCTCTGCGGAATCGAGCTACCTCGGTTCTACCTGCACGATTTGGCACCACAGGTTAACAGCACGCTTCACGTGCTTGCTGATGCAAGCCCGCTTACGGTGCAGTCGCCTACCTGTGCACCTTCGATAATCACGAAGGATCTTATTGCCCAATCATCTTTTTCAAGGCTCGCATAGCCCCAATCAAAGAATTAACCCTGGTCAGATTAGAGCTTCTTGCTTGCTTAATCGCACCAAGGCTGTACGAGCACGTCAATCGGTCCATCCCTAACTCCTTCAACAGCGTGTACCTGCGGACAGACTCTATGACAGTGCTTCATTGGATAAAAGGCGACAGCCATCGTTGGAAACAATTCGTACGATATCGAGTGGACGAGATTCAAGCTGCTACAAACATAAAGTGGTGGAACCATTGTCCAGGGAAGGAACACCCTGCAGATATGATCACTAGAGGATCAAATGCTGAGCAGCTCGTATCGTCAGAATTGTGGTGCCATGGACCTTCGTGGTTACTTAAAGGCACCGAATACTGGCTACAGCAAGTTGGAATAATTTCGGACCTATCGACAAAGAGCACAGACAACCATGCCACATAGAAGTGCACGAAGCACTGAATACACTGACTACGACATCCCAGTTAGCGAAACAGATTATTCATGTCGCTAATTAGTTTCATCACTCGTTTACACCGGAAAACTGCCTGGGTCTTGCGATTCGTCAACAAACTAAAGCATGACAGCAGTGCAACAGGATTTCTCACATCCCAAGAAATAACAAACGCTGAGATGTACTAGATGCGCCAAGTCCAAGCAGAAGCCTTTTCAGGAGAGATAAGGGCAATTCGAAGAGGCGAGCAGCCCTCCCTGACGTCACCTCTGCGCAATACCGGGACTTTCCTAGACGACACCGTAATGTTATGCGTGACAGGACGTCTTCACTGCAGTCAAAAACCTTATTCCGAGCGACACCCGGTCATTCTTCCGAAACAACATGGTTAATCGAAACTCATATTTTCTCAGCACCATCGCAAACTCCTCCACGCTGGTGCACGAGACACGCTCGTCGACTTACGGGAACAGTTTTGCATTCTGCAAGCACGACAGCTTGTCAAGAATGTCATCAAGGAATGCGCAGTGTGTCGTCGTCAACAGGCAAAATCATTTCAGGGACAAACCGCTCCTTTACCTCCCGACAGAGTATATGCAGCAGAACCATTTCAACTTATGGGGATTGACTTCGCAGGACCGGTAGTTGTCAAGGTCACGCGATCGTTCAAGAAAGTGTACATAGCACTCTTCACCTGCGCGGTCGTCAGAGCTATTCATCCCGAACTGGTTGAAGACATGTCTGCTTCCAGCTTTCTGCACGCCTGTCACCGCTTCGTGTCCCGAAGAGGATTTCCTGCGACCGTATACTACAACAACGCTCTCACGTTCAAACGAAGCAAGAAAAAACTGCTCAACCTCTGGAAAAGCATACGGTAAGAAGTCGCGAATACCTTTGCAAACAGCCAGATTGAATGGAAGTTTATCGTCGAGCGAGCACCTTGGGGGGGGGGGGGATTCTATGAACGTCTACTCAGATCCGTCAAGCTAGCCTTGAAGAAAAGCGTCGGACAGCATAGCCTCACGAAAGAAGAGCTGGTCACGACTCTAACGGAAGTTTAGGCCATGCTGAACTCCAGACCAATCACGTACGTTTACAGTGACGTTCGAAATCCGGAACCCCTCACACCGGCGCACTTCATCACAGGAAAACCCCTGGTCCTGATTCCAAGCCCGAAGTCGTCAGAGCTGCCCCCAGTGTCACCAAACCAACTGGACCAATTATGGAAGCACAGACAGAGCAATCTAGAAGATTTTTGGCAACGATGGGCAAAAGAATACCTTCAAGAATTGCGATCATTCCGTCAGCACAAGCCAACTGCGGAAGTATACATTGGGGACTTCGTACTTCTTGAAGACAGCCTACAAACGCGCCAACTGTGGAAGCTAGCTAGAATGACCCAAGTCCACGCTGGTCGCGATGAAAACATAAGGTCATGTGCTATCAGACTTGCACACGGAACGCATCTGCAACGACCTACCAAGTTGCTTTACCCTTTGGATGTTCACCAGCTTTCATGAACTTTGCTTTGCGCGGGGCAGGTTGTTGCAACTTCCGAAGAAGAAGCTGCCATATTAACGCGCGGCTCCATGCCTCGAGACGGATTCTGCTTTGCCCGTTTGACCAGCAGGTCAAGCATGAGTTTCCTACCGCATTAAAGCCTTTTAAGTTCTTTACCGAATGCTTTTGTCTCTTCATATACATCACGCATCGAACTTTCCAGTCTTATAACTAGTGGTCGCGGAAGCTCCGGAATAAGCTAGACTATTCGCGTCCGGCGCGCAATTTTAAAAAAGCGATCTCCTACAATCACAAAACTTCTCGAACACTGCGGTGTGGTCAGCGTCGAGCGTTGATAACCGTCCTTGCAGGTCAAACCTGAATACATCAAAATAAAACAAGAAGCGGGCGTGGCAATATTTATAGCGCTATGTCCTTTACATCCTTTTAGCCGCTGACTGTGTGGCTCGAGTGCTCATAAACTACACGGATAGTTTCATATGTGGGTGTGTACACGTATTTACACACGCACCTGTTGTGTTCAACCGTAACAAGCGCATTTGCTTCAGTATGTCACATTTTACTTTGTGAAAATAGTAAAAAGCTCAAGAACGCGTGTTGATGAGCTAGCTGGTTCACTACATTAAAAAATAGATACGTCACACAAAAAACCGGGCGAAGTGAAGACACGTCTTTTCATTTGAATGCTTCCAAACTAACTAGTCCACTGACAATATTTAACGAACTGAGAAATATGTGTTTGTCAGCTTGTGTTTGCACTTCGTCGCCGTCCTTTTTGTATCATGCCCATCTCTCTCAAGTAAAGATCTCGTTCAACGATTGCTTCCTAGTCGCTTTTAGAAGCAGTCGCATTAAAAATATTATTATTGCATGTGAAATACGAAAAAAATGCTGCTCCAACGTGGTGTACGCAAAGTCTTCATGTAGCGACACGTTGCAACAAGCGATGCATTGAAAATTCGACGAACGCATTTCTCAAACGGCATGCCCATAGACGACATGCTGGGGGGGAACGCACACCATTGTTGGAGGCTGAGCCGTGCTTTCAAGAAGGGAGAATTTGCATTTTTTTTGTCTTCTTCAAGCTCTACCCCTCCCACCCCTTCCCCTCGTTCAGCGTCATTGTCGCTAAACTCGCTTGACCAGGCCGGGTAGGGTAGCCGTCCCGACGCAGGGATAATAGTTGTTGCGGGAGAAGGTTTTACAGCGAAAGCTGTTATGAGATCACTTCAACGGCCATTTTTGGCGCCGTAGTTGTCCGCCGCCGCCGCCGGTGTCCGTAACCACTATCGCGCGAAATAAAAGAAAAACAAAAATAAATAAAAATTTCCAGGATGAAACGGGGTTCGAAACTGGGCCCTCTGCGTGGGAGCCCATTGTTCTACCTCAGAGCGAGGCCGGTGCTTGAAACTGCCTTGCAAAAAGACGCTATACAGGCTTCATGTCCGGAAGAAACCACACTACTCAATGAAATATAGCGCGAAAGAAGACTGAAATAACAAACAGGCGTCACACGGCGTGAATTCTGTAACCAGGCCTCACACACTGCGAATTGCGCAACGAGTAGGTTGTTGAATGCTTCCAACCCATTACAAAGCGCTCTGCCATAATTATTCATCGTCATCAGGGACAACATCAACAAAGTGCGCATAATGCCTTACGTGTTTTTAGCGCGTACCACGGCTCTCCGTTGAATGACAAAAAATGACACAGTGGCTGCTTCCCTACTTCACCGAAACTATGATGAGCTATAGCGTAGTGGGTTCTTCGCAAGTGCATTTGTATTGGTTGCCAAGGAAGCCCACAAGCCCATGATCCATTTCCTCGGGGTCTCAATAAAGTTCTTCCCCCCCCCCCTCTCGCTCTCTTTCTCACGTCAACGTATGTTATATTGCATGTTGGAAGAGCGAAATAGCGACCGGCCATCACACAATGCAAATTACGTCCTTGGTGAGCCGTTTAAATGTTCCAACCCATTACAAAGGGCTGAGCCGCAATTCTTCATCTTCATCAGTCGTCACGTCAACAAAGTGCACATAATGCCTTACAGATGTATAGCTGGTACCTCGCTTCTGCGCAGAATGCCGAATAATGGTGTTGTAGGTGCTTCCCAGCTTCACAAATAATGTGATTTATGGCGTAGTGGGTACCTTGCTAGTGTACTTGTATTAGTAGCCCCTAGAGAGTTTACAACGAGCTCTAGAAATGCCGCTCCTCCGGCTATCGCTGTGACTGTGCTGCGCTTTCCGCGCAGGTCTGGCGTTTTTTTTTTTTTTTTTTTGGTCCATCCAGCAGAATTCTTCAAGAAGTGTCAGTGTGTGGAGATGTGTGGCGGAAAGTCAAAATCGTGCGCGAGATCGATACGCTGCAGGATCCCGGCATTGTTTTGGCAGATATGACCGCAGCGAGCAACCAGTGGTCCCGTCCTTCCATATTGGACTCGCGACGTGTTGACTGCTGTTACGTCTCGTCAGATTTTGTTCTCTTCTTATCGCGCATTTGCTATTGACCATCGTTTTCGGTGTATTTTGTTACTATGGTGCGCTTGCATTTTTTGTTCGCTCGTGTTTTTGGCAATCCAATGGGCACATGTGAGTGGTTTTTATGCAAGATTTCTGTCCGTTACAATATTACTTTGAGATTAAGAGTGCGTGCGCGCGGGTCTACATTGTTTAGATGTAAAGTTCATAGGATCTTGCGGTACCGGACGCAATGTTTTTCGCGTCGCCTGCAACAGTTTATTCATGTTTTTGGCCCGTAAGTTATCACTGATAAAATTGTAACGTCCGCTTAAAGGATAATGCTAATTTAATTGCCAGGCATATGTGTTGCGAATGCCTAACGTTTGCGAACCAACCCAACCTTATTCTTTGGTGAATTTGATAATCAGGCGGGGGGGCAATTCTCTGCTAGTAATTAGGTCACGCGTACACATACTCTTCTAGTCTGGTTGCCACTCTTATTCTTGCTTTTTCGCCGGACCGCCTAACGTTATATTTGTTCTCTTCAGGTCCATCTTTAATCCCAATTTAACGCTCCTTTCCTTTACATCTCCAGAATATTTTTCGCGACTCGTCAGCGTCATTGCTGAAAAGTGCGATATCGTCCGCAAAACACAAGTAGCTAAGATATTCTCCGTTAATCCTTATTCCTATTTTTTCCCGTTCTAGTTCTTTAAATATTTATAGTAAATGTGCCGTGAACAACATTGAAGAGTTTGTAACTCTTTGCCTGACCCCATTCTCGAGTAGGATTTTCCTGCTTTTTTGAGGAATACGGGAGCTGTGGTATTGTTTTAGATGTTGGTCGCGATGGTATCTACAGATGTTTAGGTATTCCTTTATGGCATAATTATTCCGGAACACCTTGAAAGTGTGTTGCTCCTTCATTACCCAGACGCATGAGTAGTTGGTGCAGCAGGCCTTTCATCCTTTTTAATGTGTTGGCGACAATACTGACTTTTCTTCTCGTCCTTGCACGGTTCCACAGAATTCTGGGTCTTAATGCCACACTAAGACCCCGGTGGAGACGTCGTTGTAATTAAGAAGCATTTCTTTAATACGGCGCCATTGGTAGTCGATCATTATTCCGGAAGACCTTGAAAATGTGTTGCTCCTTCATTATCCAGACGCATGAGTAGTTGGTGCAGCAGGCCTTTCATCCTTTTTAATGTGTTGGCGACAATACTGACTTTTCTTCTCGTCCTTGCACGGTTCGACAGAATTCTGGGTCTTAATGCCACACTAAGACCCCGGTGGAGACGTCGTTGTAATTAAGAAGCATTTCTTTAATACGGCGCCAATGATAGTCGATCATTATTCCGGAAGACCTTGAAAATGTGTTGCTCCTTCATTATCCAGACGCATGAGTAGTTGGTGCAGCAGGCCTTTCATCCTTTTTAATGTGTTGGCGACAATACTGACTTTTCTTCTCGTCCTTGCACGGTTCCACAGAATTCTGGGTCTTAATGCCACACTAAGACCCCGGTGGAGACGTCGTTGTAATTAAGAAGCATTTCTTTAATACGGCGCCATTGGTAGTCGATCATTATTCCGGAAGACCTTGAAAATGTGTTGCTTCTTCATTATCCAGACGCATGAGTAGTTGGTGCAGCAGGCCTTTCATCCTTTTAATGTGTTGGCGACAATACTGACTTTTCTTCTCGTCCTTGCACGGTTCGACAGAATTCTGGGTCTTAATGCCACACTAAGACCCCGGTGGAGACGTCGTTGTAATTAAGAAGCATTTCTTTAATACGGCGCCAATGGTAGTCGATCATTATTCCGGAAGACCTTGAAAATGTGTTGCTCCTTCATTATCCAGACGCATGAGTAGTTGGTGCAGCAGGCCTTTCATCCTTTTTAATGTGTTGGCGACAATACTGACTTTTCTTCTCGTGCTTGCACGGTTCCACAGAATTCTGGGTCTTAATGCCACACTAAGACCCCGGTGGAGACGTCGTTGTAATTAAGAAGCATTTCTTTAATACGGCGCCATTGGTAGTCGATCATTATTCCGGAAGACCTTGAAAATGTGTTGCTCCTTCATTATCCAGACGCATGAGTAGTTGGTGCAGCAGGCCTTTCATCCTTTTTAATGTGTTGGCGACAATACTGACTTTTCTTCTCGTCCTTGCACGGTTCGACAGAATTCTGGGTCTTAATGCCACACGAAGACCCCGGTGGAGACGTCGTTGTAATTAAGAAGCATTTCTTTAATACGGCGCCATTGGTAGTCGATCATTATTCCGGAAGACCTTGAAAATGTGTTGCTCCTTCATTATCCAGACGCATAAGTAGTTGGTGCAGCAGGCCTTTCATCCTTTTTAATGTGTTGGCGACAATACTGACTTTTCTTCTCGTGCTTGCACGGTTCCACAGAATTCTGGGTCTTAATGCCACACTAAGACCCCGGTGGAGACGTCGTTGTAATTAAGAAGCATTTCTTTAATACGGCGCCATTGGTAGTCGATCATTATTCCGGAAGACCTTGAAAATGTGTTGCTCCTTCATTATCCAGACGCATGAGTAGTTGGTGCAGCAGGCCTTTCATCCTTTTTAATGTGTTGGCGACAATACCGACTTTTCTTCTCGTGCTTGCACGGTTCCACAGAATTCTGGGTCTTAATGCCACACTAAGACCCCGGTGGAGACGTCGTTGTAATTAAGAAGCATTTCTTTAATACGGCGCCATTGGTAGTCGATCATTATTCCGGAAGACCTTGAAAATGTGTTGCTCCTTCATTATCCAGACGCATAAGTAGTTGGTGCAGCAGGCCTTTCATCCTTTTTAATGTGTTGGCGACAATACTGACTTTTCTTCTCGTCCTTGCACGGTTCGACAGAATTCTGGGTCTTAATGCCACACGAAGACCCCGGTGGAGACGTCGTTGTAATTAAGAAGCATTTCTTTAATACGGCGCCAATGGTAGTCGATCATTATTCCGGAAGACCTTGAAAATGTGTTGCTCCTTCATTATCCAGACGCATGAGTAGTTGGTGCGGCAGGCCTTTCATCCTTTTTAATGTGTTGGCGACAATACTGACTTTTCTTCTCGTGCTTGCACGGTTCCACAGAATTCTGGGTCTTAATGCCACACTAAGACCCCGGTGGAGACGTCGTTGTAATTAAGAAGCATTTCTTTAATACGGCGCCAATGGTAGTCGATCATTATTCCGGAACACCTTGAAAATGTGTTGCTCCTTCATTATCCAGACGCATGAGTAGTTGGTGCAGCAGGACTTTCATCCTTTTAGTTGTGTTGGAGACAATATTGACTTTTCTTCTCGTCCTTGCACGGTTCCACAGACTTCTGGGTCTCGATGGCACACTAAGACCTGTGGGGGTTCCCCGTCCACTCCAATGAATTTCGGCCGCTCGTCGACGTAGCTCAACAAACCATTTATTAATGAAGCTTTAAAACTGTTAGGGCAACACCTACAAATAGATAAAAGCAAACTTCCGACAACACTTCCGCGCCGGTCCAGCTAACCTTGGCCCCGGTGGACCGCATTACGCGCACACACGCACACCTCTCGACTGTTCGCCGGCAACTCACCCCGCATCTTGTCGGCCGGCACTTTCGTAGCCGATCTGTTCGACGCGCGCACCCCTGCTGCGCAGCACGTGCCGTTATCGGGCGGTGATTCACACAGACCCCAGTGGAGAAGTCGTTGTAATTAAGAAGCATTTCTTTATTACGGCGTCAATGGTAGTCGATCAAAGCCGTTGGGCCGCGAAAGGGCTATTTTAGCACTGCTGACTTACATGATGATATGTGATGTTTATTGGCGCAAGGGCCATTTGATGGCCAAAGAGCGCCAGGTCATCGTAACGAATATGAAAAATGATTATGGTGAGCGGCTGTAAAAGGGCCTTAAAATTCCTCGCGCAAAAGACGGGTAAAACATATATGTATTAAAATCATGAGCGTGACGTGAAATGTATGGGTAGTAGGAATGAATAGCGAGAGAATTAATAGCGTATAATGAAACTACGGGTATATGGCATGAGCACGAATGCCTCGTCAACGCCCTTGAGACAAAGGGCTGCGAGGCAGGTGCTTCTTTAAGTGTAACTACCGCAGCAGCAGCCTCTGTTAGGAGGCCATGCTACGGAATGCCTGAGTAGATTACGTGAAAGTTACCAACTTCTTCTAAAAACGCGAATAGTGATTGGTGTTTAAAAACCGGTTCCCTACCGATGAACATTGATGGGTGCAATGGTATTTGTTGTCGGTAGGGCAATGGAAAGTGTTTTTTCTTAAGTGTGTCTAATTCTTTACACTGTATTAAAATGTGAAGCACGGTTAGTGCCTCACCAAATCTTTCACACAAAGGTGAGTCGCCACCAGACAGAAGATGCGTGTGTGTACTGTGTGTGTGACCGATTCTAAGTCTGCAGAGTGTAAATTCTGTGTGGCGTGACTTCGATACTGGCGGCCAATTTCCCAGATGCGGTTTGATAACGTGTAGTTTATTTTGTGTCTGAATGTCCCATGTGCTCTGCCAAAAGGCCCTGAGCTTTCTTTTGAGGAAGGGTTTTAGGTCTAGTGTGGGAATAGCTATGGATGTATTGGGACTCTTTCCGTGGGCGGATGCTGCTAGCTGGTCCGCCAACACGTTGCCCTGGCACCCAGCACACTACGACATGTTGCTCGAGTGTGTTGATCGTGCATAAAAGAGTGTATAGCGAGACAAGTACAGGGTTTTTGTGTTTTTGCAAAGTTTTTAATGCTTTGACCACGCTTAGGGAATCTGTGTATATAACTGTCTTTTGTAGTGTGTAATTGTTTAATGTGTTTAACGGCCGCAAGTATCGTGTAAGCTTCTGCTGTGAATATACTTGAATAAGGGTGCAGAATACCGGAATCGGAAAAGGATGGACCAACAGCTGCGTACGACACAGAAGTATTGGACTTTGAGGCGTCTGTAAAGAATTCTGGACAAGTGTATTTGTGTTGTAGTTCGAGGAAGTATGTACGAATATGTGCAATAGGCGCGTGTTTCGTTACTTCCACGAAAGATAAATCGGAAACTATAAGCTGCCACCGCCACGGCGGTAGTTGTGCTGCGGGAGCCATTAGAGAGTGTTCGAAAAGTGCACAGTGCTCGGCTAAGCCCCTCAGGCGAAGTGAGTAGGGCTGTCTCACCGAAGGATGGTGGTCAAAGGGGCAGAACTGGATAAATCATTAATTGTGGGGTTTGAGGGGTGTTCCTTGTCTGCCTTGACTTTGAGATAGTATAAAAACGACATGTAAGATTGCTGCATGTGCAGCGACGACTAGTTTGATTCGGCGTAGAGGCACTCCACTGGGCTCGTGCGAAAAGCGCCCTTAGAAAGACAAATGCCCGAGTGGTGGACAGGGTCAGGCATCGTCAACGCGCTTGGTGTCACAGACTGATAAATAATTGCCCCATAATCTAGACGCATGCGTATGAGGCTTTTATAGAGATTCAACAGACACTTCTTGTCACTTCCCCACGTAGTGCATGACAATACCTTTAGAATGTTCATGACTTTTATGCACTTGTTCTTTATGTGCTTGATGTGTGATATGAAGGTTAGTTTCGTGTCTAGAATTACGCCTAGGAATTTCTGCTCCGTTTTCACCGGTAGCCGCTGACCGTGCAGCTCAATGTCTGGATCGGGATGGAGGCCTCTCTTTCCTGAGAATAATACGCAAGTGCTTTTTGGCGGGTTAAGGCTGAACCCGTTCTCGTCTGCCTATTTGGTTACCTTGTTAAAGCCCAGCTGCTACTGCCGCTCACACATAGAAAGGTTGCAAGATTTATAACCGATCTGCACGTCGTCGACATATGTGCAATAAAACGTATTCCGTGGCATACACAGACGTAGGAAATTCATTTTTATAATAAAAAGTGTGCAACTCAGGACACCACCTTGCGGCACTCCCGTTTATTGGACAAATGTTCGGGACAGGACATTGCCCACTCGAACACGGAATGTTCGATTGGATAAGTAAATTTCCATTATACCTAACATTCTTCCACGAACACTAAAGTGGGACAGGTATCATAATATTCCAAAGCGCCATGTGGTGTCGTAGGCCTTTTCCATATCGAGAAACACCGAAAGAAAGAATTGCTTGTGGACAAAAGAGTCGCGAATTTGTGCCTCGATACGGATAAGATGGTCAGAGGTAGGTCTACCCTCTCGGAAACTGCACTGGTATGGGTCAAGTGATCTGTTCGCTTCGAGGAAATGTATAAGTCGGTGGTTTATTATCTTTTCGAAAGTTTACAAGGGCAGCTTGTCTGTGAAATGGGCCTGTAGCTCGCAACGGAGGATGGGTCGTTGCCCTGTTTTAGAATCGGTATGATAATGGCTTCTTTCCAGGCCGAGGGGATCTCGCCGGAAAACCAAACCGCATTCTACAGGGAAAGGAGGGTTTTTGGGGTTTCAGATGGCAGGCGTCTCAACATTTCATATACAACACGGTCAGAACCTGGGGCGGATTTATTGCAGCAGTTCAGCGATGCCTGTAGCTCAGCTAAGCGGAAAGGTTCATTGTATGCCTCCTAGTGTTTTGTTGATTTACGCACTAGTTTCTGTTTTTCGATTCTTCTTTTGTATCGTTGGAAAGCTTCAGAATAGTGCGACGAGCTGGACACTCAGTGTTGCACCACGGCACACGTCTTTTGCCGGGCAGTCCAGTTTGTGGGACGCACTTAGTTGCAGCGTCCGTGAGAAAAGCTGTGAAGTATTCTTCTGCTGCATCTATGCCTAGACCCCACATATCAGTCCAACTTAAGCGATAACTTTACGAAACTCTTCCCAATCGACTTTGCCAATGTACCATGTGGGAACATGTGGGGGGCATTCATAGATTATTGGTGCACTGAAAACTATTGGGAAGTGGTCGCTTCCATAAGGATTATTACCGACGTTCCATTTGAGTAAAGGTAGGAGCGATGGAGATGTTATGATGAGATCTATAGAGGAGTAGGTATTGTTAGCGAGGTTATAATATGTTGGCTCTTTCTGATTCAACAGGCAAGCGCTTGAGGAGAAAAGGAATTGTTCGATTAGTCGTCCTCGCACATCGCAGCGTGAATCACCCCATAGACTGCTGTGTGCATTGAAGTCCCCAAGGACCAGATAAGGTCCTGGTAGCTCATCTATTAGGGGCTGGAATTGGCGTTTATTCAGTTGGTGATGCGGAGGTATATAAAGGGAGCAAATGGTGACGAGTTTGTTCAAAAGAACCGCTCGAACAGCCACTGCCTCAAGGGAAGTTTGGAGTGGTAAATGTCTACATGCTATTCCTTAATTAACTACAATGGCTACACCACCGGACGAGGCCACGGCATCGTCCCGGTCCTTTCGCAAGATAATGTTACTGCGTAGAAAGTTGGTGTGCTTTGATTTTAGGTGTGTTTCTTGTACACACAGCACTTTGGCGTATATTTGTGTAATAGTTCTTGGACGTCGTCGAGATTTCTAAGGAGTCCTCTGACGCTCCATTGTATGATTTGTGTTGCCATATTAGAAGTAAAGTAGTGCTGTGTGTACGAAAAGGAAGTAGCTGTTGTTCACGCCGAAAGTTGGGACTGAAGTAAAAGAGCCGTCGGTGGGCCCTGTTATTGGCTTTTTTATTTTCTTAGCGCGCTCCAAGGAGCTACGCCACTCTTTCGGCACCAAAGGTACCGGAGTTGTGTCCATTGCCTCGTGTGAGGCACTGGGCGCCCGCGTACGCGAGCTGGTGGCTTGCTTTTCCGACCTCGCCTGGCCAGGCGTGGTCGCGAGACCCGACGACCCTGGAGTCGTCAGGATCATTGGCTTGTTAGGTGGAGCAGTCTTCACTGCTGCCACCACGGGGGCAGCTGCCACGGCCGGTGGCTCACTTTGCGTGAGCTGGGACAGTGGCGGTGGCCGACGTGACGCTTCCCCCTAACACGCCGCATCGGCATAGGTTGGGCCGTTTAAGGCCGAACACCTTCTACGTGCTTCCTTAAATGAGATGTTCTGTGGGCCCTTCAGTGAAATTATATCTTTTTCCTTTTTTTCCAATTTGGGCAAGAACGTGAATACGCAGCGTGGTCGCTGTCGCAGTTCACGCAGTGCGGAGTTTCATTGCAGGTGTCCGAGGCATGGCCTTGGACACCACATTTGGCACATGTAGGTCTACGACGGCAGCTCTGAGAGTCGTGGCCAAATATTTGACATTGGAAGCATCTCCGAGGGTTTGGGATATACGGTCTGATTGTTGTCTTTGTATAGCCACTTTCAATGCTTTGTGGAGTTCACTGGTGGCAATGGTCAGTATGAAGTGTTTAGTTGGGATTTCTTGGTTATTTCTTCGGATGATGATTCGTTTTACATTTGTGACATGCTGGTCCTTCCATCCTTCAAGAAGCTCAGTTTTGGATAGGTCAATGAGATCTGTGTCTGATACAACTTCACGTGCGGAGTTCATGGATCTGATGGGTGTTACAGTGATGGCGATGTCGCCGAAAATTACGAGGGTCTTTAGTTTGTCAAATTTTGTCTTGTCATGGAGTTCGAGAAGCAGGTGTCCACTGGCCATTTTTGTTACTTTATTAGCCAGCACCTAAGGTGGCTGTCAGCGTTCTAGATACTACGAAAGACGACACGGTTCTAGCTGTTTTCTGAGTCTTATCACAGTGCACTACGTGGTAGTGGGGGAATACATCTTTGGGTCGTGTGAGGAAGGTGAGTTCATTGGTGCGTACGCGCTTTGAAGCGGTACGACCTGTTAGCAATGCGAAAGCTTTATGCATGATAGCGGGAGTTGATTCAGCAGCGGTGGCGGCCACCCACCATGGAGCCCAACAAGGGGATGCTGCACGATTCACGATATGGAAAACATGCAGACGCCAGCTGTGTACCACTATTACCCAATGCGCATTTGCTCAAGGTTAACCCAGGCCGCCTACGAAAATTGGGAAGTAACTGAAGGGAATAGGAAACAGGACAGCGACGAAAGAAGATAGGAAAGTAAAAGATCAGAGTGGGGGATAGGAAAAGGCGACCGCCGATTTCCCCTGGGTGGGTCAGCTAAGGGGTGCCATCTACGTGAAGCCGGGGCCAAGGGGATGTGTTGCCTCTGCCGGGGGGCCTTAAATGTCCAAACACCCGGTGTCGGCTCAACCCCCAGGATCCCCCTTTCCCCGGACACGGCAAAGCCATGCACGGCTAGGCGTGGGAGGGAGTCCAAACCCCTCCCATTAGCTCGGGTCCGTGGTGTCGCTACACACGAAACGCATGCTTCTTGCGCAGACGCCCTGCTGGGACTGCTGACTTACAGTAAGTAACTACAGCAATACTGAACTAACGTGGTCGGCACGCAGCCGTCTCACGTTATAACACGTGTATCAGTCTTTCTGATCAAGTCACTGTACGCATCGAGCAACTGCCACCGGTGTCCCCATATAAATGAGCTACGTGCTGAACACGACGGTACAGTACTACCGTACTTAACGCACGGTAAACCACCACTGCTAAAACACCATAATAACGGGTGTAAACGGTCACGCTGGCGGCTACCCGACGTCGGCGGGGCCGATACCATGCCAGCATCGGCTAGCTTACGTAGGTCCAATGACGGCTTGCCATCATCAGCTGAATAACGGCTGGCCCGTCTCGGACCGACGCTGGCTAGCCCACATCAGCCCAAAGCTGGCAAGCCCGCATCGGCCCAACGCCGGCTAGCCGACATCAGGCCGATGTGGGTGCAAGTAGCGCGAGCATGATTTGCCGATGTGGGCCCAATATTGCTGCCGTCATCTGCCGACGTTGGGCCGAGATCGGTCTAATGCCGGCGCGCTGCTTGGAGTTGTCAGCATGGCAATGTCGGCGTACAGTACTGCCGTGGAGCCGCCGTGGATGCTTGGACGCCGTCTTCGGACTCCGGGAGTACTTGTCTGCTTCGAAGGGCCTCGGATGTAGGCGGGCTAACGTATTCCTATGTCTGCGCGTTGGGACTGCGCCATTGTAGCAACCAGAGGAGAAACAACGCCTGATCACGGGCTGGCTGTTCTATTCGGTTGCGTGCCGTGCAAACCCACAACCCAGTTCTGCCTCTTCGATTTCGGTCAGCACAACTTATATATATATATATATACATATATATATATATATATATATATATATATATATATAAATGATAGTAATGTTATTACCGTGCCTAATGGTTCCTTCCTTGTAACACTGGACGTATCGGCCCTCTACACAAACATCCCTCATTAGGATGGCATCTTGGCGGTTGTTGAAGCGTATTACAAGTTTTCCGGTGATAAGCCAGTAGAGAGCCCTACCATAGTGACACTACTTGAAATGATTCTCCAGCTCAACAATTTCGCGTTTAATGAAGTCCACTACTTACAGGTTAGTGGCACTTCTATGGGAAATAAGATTAGACCGAACTATGAAAACATATTTATGGGGAGGCTTGAAGAGCAATTTTTACGCAGTCGCTATTTAAAACCGCTATGCTACAAAAGGTTCATTACCGACATCTTTATTTGGCCTCAAGGTGAATCTCAACTTCTCGAATTTATATCAGATTTTAAAAACGTTCACCCATCAATATGCTTCACGCACGCCTACTCGGCGGAAACTATTAACTTCCTTGACGTCGCTGTATGCCTATGCAACGGGAACTTATTCACCAAGCTTTATCAAAAGCCTACTGACCAACAGCAATGTCTTCATTTCAACAGTAGTCACGTTAAACATTGTAAGTCAAGCATCCCATACAGTCAAGCAGTCCGTTTTAAACGCATTTGCTTAGAGAAAGCAGACTCCAGCGCCAGCTGCGATAAACTACGTGTTTTTCTTCTAAAACAGAACTACCCCGCTCAGATTATTGATGACGCCGTGGCACGCGCAGACAAGCTTGACCGTAAAACGCTTATCAACGCAGAGATACGTTCCCGTAGCCTCAATAGCGCTAACCTAGTACTCACGGATAGCGCGTCAGCTCCTAATGTAACACCAATTCTGAAGAAAGAGTACATGTTGACTCAAAGCGAGCGCTTAAAGAAAGTTTTTCCAGAGCCACTCCGCACCGTGTATCGGCGTTGTAGTAATTTGCAGGATATCCTTACGTCCTCCAAAGTTCGAAGTAACTATATTCCACAGGCTGGTTGCCATCCATGTCACAAACCTCGATGCAAACTATGCACTCAGATGACGACCACCACTTCGGGTTGAAGCACCGCCAATGGTCTTAACTTGAAAATCCGTGGTGATTTCACGTGTGAGACAGATAATGTTGTTTATTTGCTTGGGTGCTCCATCTGCAAGTTGCAGTACATCGGTCAAACCGAAAGTGCATTTCACTACCGTTTCAACAACCACAAGGCGCATTTGCACTCCATGCTTCATTTGCCAATATCTAGACACGTCAACAGCACCGGGCATACCTTTGAATCATTTACGGCGACTAAACCGGGAGAGGTTTGAAAGTTTTAAGGTTAAGCATTCCATGTCGTGCTCTATGATTGAGAATTCATCTATGCGACTGTACATGAGACATTCTTTGACATAAATATCTACGTCACCACCTTTCCTTTCATGGCGCCCTAGACTGTACGATGCATCGCCATGAAAAACTGGCGATTGTTCACAAACTGATAGCCAGGTCTCTGTGAAGAGCATAAGGTCAAACTTAACATTTGTTTCCTGAAGCCAAACACCAATATCATCCACCTTTTTTCTGACGCTTCTGGTGTTCATATGTACAGCGGACAGAGCACTAATGCTGGCATATTGTGTCCTAAATTTGTCAATACTGTAATACGTTTTTTCTTGGGGAATGGCCATGATAAGGAAAAACAAACACAAATAGTAAAGTAGCGATAGAAAGAGCGTGAGCTGTCGCATTGAAGTTCAGCATTAGCTTCCAAAGACGGTGACTCGGGTGCAATTTCGTTAAGGGCATTTTCAGTGCAGATGCGAACCACTTCTGTGCTTTCATCTTTACGGGCAAAATTCTTTCCTCCAGACGTCCAAACGAACTTCCATCCCGCCAGGCGCTTTCTTTGCAGTGCTTTCGCCAGCAGTTTTTTATTGCACTGTGTTAAGTGCTCATTGGCGTAGAAACACACACTTCCCGGCAAACCAAGCGCATGACATTCAATTTTTGCTTTCCGCGCGTTTTTCAATAAGTCATTCCGCTTGTTTCTTCGGACGAAACGAACAACGATGTTGATCACTCCTACTTTAAGTGTAGAGACAAAATGACAGACATCAATATCTGCTTCATCAATGATCTCTCCCACTTTCTCGCCTATCATTTGTATTACTTCAGTTGGATTGTTACCGGTTGGTACACAATATTTTCGAGATTATTTTGTCTTTGGTACTGTTCTCATTCCTCAACTCTTTCTGTTAGCCCTTCGTTCTCTGCCTTTAACGCAGAGTTCAACTGAATAATCTCCTTCAGCTCCTGCCCGCAGGCCCACAATTTCTGAACTAAGACTTTTCAGGTCATCAAAAGCCCCCGAGCAGAAACCCACGCTCTCTTTCAGTTCTCGCATTTCCAATCTTAGGTCACGCTTAAAGTTTTCAAGCTGTCTAGCAATGTCCTTGGTTTTCTTCACCTCAGCACCATCTTTACATTCCTTCGCATCTTTCCCAGATTTTTTTCCCATACTGACAGGGCCGAAACAACGCCAGTAACAGTCAACAAAAGGTGTTTCAGTGAAGGCAATGACAGGGCAAAGTATCAGCATAAAGAAAAAAATTGGACCATCTCCCCGAAGGGAACCCTGATGGGATGCGAAGCAGCAGCGTTGCGCACGGGTGGTGTCACGGGTTGAACGGCGCTAACGCGGGTGCTGCGGTGAGCGCTGGAAGATTCGTTTGAAGTGAAACTCGGTGCCGCGTTTACTGGTGTAAACGTTTGTTTGAAACGCAGACACGGGAGGCGATCGGGCGTTGGAGCCGGCAGCTGCGGGCGCTCCGGCGGGTGAGCGAGAGAGTGACGTACGCGCGCGCCTGCGAGGGAAGCGTGCAAGGGGAGCGTGACGTCAACGCCCAGCTGCGGCGTGACCTACTTGGCACCGCTCCAACACCTGGACTGGCATGTGTGCTGGAAGTACGAGCCCCGCGCCAAAAAACCTCTCCTGCCGTACACATCGGCACATAGTAAACTTGTTAAGCGGGGAATCATTCAAGCATGCTTGCACAACGCCCTTGTTAAGCCCTGCCATCACTCCATTCACGACAGCTTCTTCTCGCAGATAGGTAGATTGAAGGCAGCCAGCTATCCCCGTCACCTTCTCGTCTCTGTTGCTGATAAGCTGCGGGAAAGGTTTAAGCAGTCGAGTAGGTCTCCTGATCTTCAGGCACCAGCGAGAAAAGGTGGCGGTTATCCCGTATAAACATGACATTTCTCACAAGCTAAAAAAAGATACGTGAAAAGGTGGGCATCTCAGTCGTATTTTGGCACCGCACAAGCTGTCTGAGCTGAGTGTCAGGACCAACCCTATAAAACGGGATGAAAGCGCATGCAAAATTAACCGCAAGAATAAATTCGTTGACCGCTCTAGCGTTGTTTATAGCATTCCGCTCTTACGCGGACAGACTTATATCGGCCAGACGGGCAGGTGCCTTAATGTACGTTTGCAGGAGCATAAGAAAAAGGTACGCAGAGGGACAGAATGTTTTCTTGCAATGCACTGTTCACAATGCCGGTGCGCTCCAGCATTTGATAACACACAGATTTTAGCTAGGCATCATCAGGATAGCACGCGCATAATCATTGAAGCTGCAGCTATCGCTAAAGGCAATTGCATCAGCAAACCTTCAATCGCCCTCACTGACAAAGAAATAGATTACCTAAGTTGATCCGGTCAGATAACCTAGACATACTCAGGTTGCTTCTACTGACGTCTTTTCGCGGTTTTGTGGTTTTTGCTTATTAATTCTTTTTGTTTCTTGGTTTCCTCTCCATGTCTGCTGTCATGCGCAATTCAAATGAGCGGTGAACACGTGTGCCTACTTGTTCTCGTTTTTCCACGTTTGTGTTAATAAATTTGAGTTGGAAGTCAGCGCTAGTCCTCGTCACCAACACCTGCGCCGAGGGAAGCGCGTGGCCTCGCGTTTGTGCGCACGGAGGGACAGCGTTACACAGGCTAGTCAAAGAGCTGCTTCGCATCTAAAACGAAACAGCATCAAGCTCTACCTTCGGCAACAGCAGCAGTTTAGGTTATGGATTACAGAGTGCAGGAAATTTTACGAAGTATAATCAGCAGCGTGTAAAAGTTAGACGACCTTTATTAGCACCTGACCGCTTGCCACCGTTGCCGCTGCCGAAGTAAACGAAAGCCAACGCCCACAAGATGAGCTTGATAACCAGGTTTGGCCGAGCCGCTTACAGATGGCGTCGGTGACAACCACGTCACAGGTAGAGGAACGCGCGCCCGAACAAAACTTTCCGTCCAAGAGCCTTTCGTTCCTGCAGTAGATACTTCCCGGAATGTCCACAGGTTACTGGCTAAGTTGCACAGCGATGGCGGAATTCCTGGCCCACCGTGAGGCGTATACGCTGGACCTTCCCTGCACCGAGGTCGCACCGGGGGCCAACTGTAAAGGTTAGACGACCTTGATTAGCACCTGACCGCTTGCCACCGCTGCCGCTGCCGAATTACTGTTTCTGTGATTTACCGGCCACGATCGGGTGAGAAAAAGAAAATGCGTGATTTCTTTGAAAATTTGTTACAGTATGGATGCTTTCATAACGAACCACTTTTGTTAATGGGTGGCATTAATGTTCATATGGCCGTAAATGATTTCTGGACATCTGAGCTGGGTACCACGATGGCAACCTACGGCTGTAGTAACCACATAAATACACCTACGAGAATAACTGAGCGTAGTGCGACTCTGCTTGATGTGTGCATATCAAGCCTGAACACAAATGACATTACCACTGGTGTATTATCAGCCGATATAAGTGATCACTTACCTGTTTACTGCCTTACAGCGCTTGGTCAGCCTAACGCTATAAAAGACAATTCTCAGCGGCCACAGAAAAGGATAAACAAAGCGTCTTTAAATGAATTCCTAAACCTCGTTTGAGCCTTGCACTGGAGAGATGTTTGTAAGCTGAAAATGCACACATGACTTACACTATTTTTTAAAACAAAATACGAACATGTTATGGCCACGCATTTCCGGTCTGCTACTTAAAACAGAAGTCTAATAACGCGCGAAAGCCGTGGAATAATCACGAACTAAAAATGAGATAAAGAAAAAACACGCCATGTACCACACTTTCGTTAAAACACGTGACCCAAACCTCCTAAAAGCACTCAAAAAGGTTCGTAATAGCTTGACCAAAAAAATTGAAAAACGCTAAAAGCATGTACTACGCGCACGTTTTTCTGCAAATTAAGAGTGAGCCAAGAAAATTGTGGGATGTTATTAACACAATAACATGTAGGAATGCCATTCACAAGGCACCGGAAACGATAATCTCGAACGGACAGCCTCTGTGCAATGTGGATATAGCAAATGCAATGAACGATCCCTTTATAAACGGTGCCAAATTCAAGGGCGAAATCCATAAAGGCAATGCTGTAAACACAAATACTCAAGAAATACAGAGCTCTATTTTCCTTCGGCCAACATGTGCAGAGGAAATTGTAAGATACTTAATGAAATTGAAGTCTAATGCAGCTGCTGGGATCGATGAAATCAGCGCTGAACCTGTTCTATATATAGCCCTATTAATCTCTCAGGTATTATCATACATCATTAATCTTACTCTGACTTCTGTAATATACCCTAAGGAACTAAAGGTTGCGAGGGTAGTTCCTGTCTACAAGGGCGGCACGCAGCATGACCTATCAAACTATCGGCCCATTTCTGTCATATTCGTTTCTTTTCAAAAAATTTTGAAGATGTCATATTGGAAAGAATTAATACATTCTTCGAAAAACATAATGTTCTTGCGAAAAGCCAGTACGGTTTTCAAAAACACAAATGTACGGAACAAGCCCTTTCTTATATCAAGGATAACATAATCGAAAATATTGAGAAGAAAAACTTTACCCTGGGTCTGTTTCTCGACCTTAGGAAAGCTTTTGACTCCATTGACCATGAGATATTATTAGCAAAGTTAGACAAATATGGCGTCAGGGGGGGGGGTAGCAAAACGTTCTATTATAATTATCTGATGGGGCGAAGGCAAACTGTTCTTCTAGAAACATTGTCATCATCATTATTGGAAAATAAACAAGGTGTATCACAAGGTTCGAAATTAGCCCCGCTGCTTTTCCTTGTTTATATAAATGACATAGTTGCTATTCCAAATTCTCCAGAGATAATTTTGTACGTAGACGATAGCAAGGTATTTTTTGCATCAAATGACTTACATGAACTAGCAAAAACGGTTAATACATCTTAAAGTCACTGTAACTTTGGCTTAGTAAAAATGATTTACAATTGAACGTAAACAAAACAACCTACATCCTCTTCAGACCTATAAACAAAAATGTTAGCTACGAGACGTCTATTATGTTTGATGGAGTCATCCTCAACAGAAAAACAGAACAGAAATTTCTGGCAGTGTGGTTTAGCGTGGACTTATCCTGGAATTGGCACATAAGACACCTCTCCAACGATCTATCTAAAGTAGTACGAACCATACACAAAATCGCACACTTTGTACCGATCCCCGTAAAAGTCTTGCTCTATAACGCACCCTTTTATTCAAAGCTCTGTTATGGAGCATTAGTATGCGGTACTACCAGCAAATCTAACTATTTACGACTCGTACGACTACAAAACGAAGTTCTCCGTCATTATATGAATTACACAGGTCGTTATAAGCCTCGAAACTGCGTCGCTGTTCGTAAAATTTTCATTGATTCGTGCAGATCAGATATATTACCTAAAAATGTTGCAATATATATACGAGCAAAAGGTGTACCATGTGATGAATCAGAGTCGTTCTGTAATTTACTCCCTCCGACACACACACAGCTCCACACTCTACAAACGAGAACAAAGTACGGCAAACAAACAATTTAAAATCGAAGCATTTCTTAGCGAACCTTTGGCACTTTGAGCTTTTTTATCTATCTATCTATCTATCTATCTATCTATCTATCTATCTATCTATCTATCTATCTATCTATCTATCTATCTATCTATCTATCTATCTATCTATCTATCTATCTATCTATCTATCTATCTATCTATCTATCTATCTATCTATCTATCTAGCCGCCTACGTCTGGGTGCTCTCACGGTTGCCTCCTTAACTTGGTGTAGACGAAAATGGGCACGGGAGGGTAAGAGGATTTCACGAATGTGATTGTTGGGTCATGACATGAATAATCTGAAAATCCTGTCGCGTACGTCGTCAAACCCTTTCCACTAGACACGTGTGGCACATACCCGTTTGCCACGTGCCGCGGTGTACGGGTATGCGCCACAGGTGATTGACAGTTCATATCTACCCTGGAACGGCGAGAACAGACATTGGTAACTTAAATGCTAGAGCGTTAAGGAAAACCAACATCGGCAGCTTTGACTCGACGAATGAAAAAAAAAAAAACACGGCTGATCCCTCCGTCATAGGAATCGGTATAACACGAAAGTTAAACGTGTCTTCACAGAAGTAGTGCTTATTGTGTAGTGATATATGAGAGCTTGTACAATGTCTATTCGTGTTTGGCAGATATAGCACCGTTTGACGTGGATGCACCCAGGTTGAGAGCATGTCTCTATCGCGACGACTAACGCCCATGATCGTTATTAAACCGTTGTGGTAGCTGACGGTGTGAACATATATTTGGACACAGCGAATCGTGAATCCCGCGTAAGGATGATATCAACAAGCTCATAATCAACACTGGTACCCGGTATGCGCTTCTTCAAAGCGTCGTCAATTAAGGAGAGAAACGGCACGGTGTGCGCTTTCTAGTAATGGGTAGCCGACGCCTGTGCTCATGCATACATAACACACACTGCACTTCAGCAACACGGGAGGTGAGGTTCGTAACCTGAGCCGCAAACGCGTGCGTCTCGCTGGCCTCTGTCTCGCAGGCGCTGCTCTCGTTCCACCAAGGCAGGACATTCGCCCGTCGAAATCGCGTCCTTTCTGCAACGCATATTGCAGCAATTTTGTTAGTCGGTGCTCTCGCAATTGAAGCAGTCGGCCGCGGAGAAATCCCGTCTGTGCACGTGGAAGCTGCACTACTCCGATGAGCCGACGCACGCTAACACGAAGCCAAAGGCAAAGAACGTAACTGCGTCAACGGTGCCTCGGCGACGCCAGCGCGGCCAGTCTACCTCTCTGGTATCGAGACGCTTTAACCATTACCTGCGATATCGCGTGCAATCTCGGAGGAAGCGCTAGTAAGCGTCGATCGTGAAGCATTACTTCTTTTCACCTCTCACAGACGGCGGCACCGCCCCGCTCCGGCCGCCGCGAAAGAGAATGTGCGAAAGATATAAGGCGCGTTCGCGCCGCGTCTAGCATCTCCGGAGTTAGTTTAGTCGGTAGCGCGTCGGGCGCTTGCCGTCGCGGCCGCAGTGTCGTGGGTTCGATTCCCAGCGGGGTATCTTTTTCTTGGTTTTTTTCTTTCTCACCCTTTGGCGTCCATTTTATCAACGTCATATCCGTGACGGATGTACTTGGTGGACCCCGGCATAAAACACTTTCGTGTTAAAAATGAAAATTAGGATCCCAGCTGGAATCGAACCCAAGCATTCTGCGTGGCAATCAGGTATTCTACCAGTAAGCCACGCCAGGTCTGTAGACTGGTTTGGAAAAGCAGCCTACACAGGCGTAATATTGGTGCAACGTCAATTGTGGTTGTGGTGCTTGCTATCTAATTTTACAAGAAAGCAATAAACACTACACGATATTCCTACGATATGTACTACTACGATACAGGCGTCATATCAGATTAACGTATGTGGTTCTAGTGTTGGGTCCGCTTTTATAGCAGTCTAATAAACATTACGTTTTAATTCCTATGATTCAGCAAACTATATTGAAGCATTCCTCGACCCCGGAGGAATACATTAACGAAAGGTACATATGATATCCACATCACCCCATCGTAAAGTGCACTTCGTCCGCCAGAACGACGCAGTGTCCTCTTCATTTCTTATGAGGCTGGGCGATGGCCTCATGTTGATCGAGGATGATGCCAGAATTATTGACAGCCGCTTTGTAGACTAGACAACGTAGGCCACATACGCCCAGGTAGTCTACAAATGCGACAAGCACCATCCACTTATGTTGGTCTACGTAGCACTATCCAGGCCTACCAGCCTCGACGGCCTATACCTCACCAACGCGATGGGCGGCTTCAGGTTCCGACATGTCACCGACTCTATCGACAGACAATTTGTCGACAAAATGGCCGAAGCATCCACGAATTCCAGCAGTTCTACTATACCACATACCTCAATACACATGGACTCCTCGTCACCACCATCATCACCGGATCCTATAAGAAGTCATGACCAGCTGCTGGTGCTCACATACCACGGCGATGATGCATGCCCTTGTTCAAGAACTGTCAAGAACTTCTTCCACGCATGCACACGGGTTCGTGAAACGTGCGTGCGTTCTCGGGACACATATAAGCCCCACATATCAGCTTACCGCTTCTGGTGTGGGTAATACCCAGGTTGCCATCGGTAGCGTTACCCAACCGTAAACAACTGGTTATATAACACATATGCGGCTCTTCAACATATATGTGTGCGTATAAAATTTATACAAACCTTTAGCGTCATTTTGTAACCTGTCGCTCAGTAAAAAAAAATTACGCCACAGTCACCTTCCCGCCGCATGCTTCGCATAACATCGACTCCCACGGTACGTGGGATCTGCCGAAACAGAAGGCCAAGTTAATTACGAATGTTCCTCGTCTGTCTATAAAAAGCAAATTAAATCCTTAATAATTACAACTGGCTTGCATTTCTCTTTCCATTGATTTTCGAGATAAAAAAATTGCTCCACACTGTTAATGTATTCTGCTTCTCTTATACATATTTAAGGCTTGTTCGATGTGACATAGCAATGTGTATGGTAATTATGTGTATGTCGTTTGAAGTGATATACAGAGCATTGTGTATCCAAAATTTGGTGATTTCTGAGATAAGTTGTAAACTTTGTAAAAATATGTAAATGATCTGTATGCGCATATTGCCTATATTCAGTTTGAACGCTATTTTTGTTTATGTTCGATTACCGATATGCCCAGTGTTTTAGTGTGATGTCTAATAAAGATTGCCAAACGCTGTCTGAAGTGTATGCGGGGGCGAGGACCCTCGTCAGGCTCGCAAGCCTTTAGTCCTCGCCGCCCTCTTGATTGATCAAGAAAATAAACATTGAATTGAATTGAATATTGGAATCGGGATTCACGTCAGTTTATAGGTGAGAATGCGCGAGTCATTTTTAATCCACAAGTTCACCATGGTTTCTAGTGGCTTAAAAGAAAACGCGGGTAAGCTGGCCAGCCTACTTGCATAGTATTGTTATGACTGACAGTCGGTGGTGACACACTGACCCTGAGAATGGGCGGCCGATGCGTTCTCACACTACTAAAACACTTGCATCCATCACAGAAACGGAATCCCCGGGACGGGAGTAGTAGCAGTAAACATTTATTAAGCTGTTATATACAGAGAGGTTGTTCGGGAAACCAGCCCCAAGTGGGTGCGCTCCCTTACAATACGAGGTGGAGTGCCTAGTCAGAGACCCTATTGGTCGTGACCGCTGTCCTGACACGCCGGGCCATGACTTTTTGGGCCGGAAGGTCCTGGCAGCCGAGCAGGGCCGCCTCCCAGTCCTCTCGGGCTGGGTTGGGGTTCGGGGGTAAAGAAAGATTGAGCTGGTATGCCCATACTATGTGGTAGGTGTCAGCCACCTCCGCACAGTACAGGCAGAGGCCTGAAAAAGAAGAATCAAAATGTTTAAGCACTGTCGGGCACAGTAACATATTCGTGAATAGTCGGAGACGAATTCTCTCGTCCGGCTTCCTGAGCCCTTTGCAAAGCACAGGAAAGCGGCGGTGGGAGTCCCGATAATGAGTAGTTATACCATTAAAAATTGGGGGACCCTTAAGCTTCGCCTTTAAGAGTTGAACGCGATAGCGAAATCCGGCCCCTAGTGCGCACTTCAACCACTAAGTGCATACTTATTAATGTGTATTGTCACACACACACACGCACGCACGCGCGCGAATTTTACAGGCTTTCGATCTAAAGCAAGAGTCGCATGGCCTCCAAGATATACGCCGCGCGCCGGCCCTCTCGAATGCCATGAAAAGTCGAGACATATTTCTCACAATTACTCACAGATGGCAGCACATTATCTAGCGTTTGCTGCGTTGGCTTGATATGTTTTCCTCTAGATGGACATAGTTGTCCATTTTTAGAGCTGTTTGAAAGTTCGTGTGTGTATTTAGCGGCGATGGCTGCACTATCCCGGCGTTTTTCGACGTAGTTTGATGGCCTCGCGAATGCGCCTACCGTATGGGCTCGTTTTCGTCATGACACCTGCCGAACAAAATGCGTCGAGACTCCTTTCACTACATGACATTTATGTAGTGTTTTTGTCCAAAGCAGCTGCAAGCAACCTCGTGGCTTTGTGGTAAGACACCTGCTTGCCACGCGAACGGCCCGGGTTCGATCCTCATTGGGACTGAAGATTTTGTCGTTTATTTTATTTGCTACTTTCTCGATTTTTCGCTCACGGATGATTTTTCGCTCACAACCAACGGTGCCGACGCCGACAGCGGAATTTCTGCGACACGAGCTCTCTAACGCTACCGCGTTAAAAGTTAGAAGAGGAGAGTACTCTTCTGGATCAGAGGGGTCATCGGTGGCGAGGCAGTGGCCCGGGGAATGAGTACGCGGGCGGTAGCATGCGCTGCCTCGTTGCCTACGAGGCCCTGATGTCCAGGAGTCCAGATTATTGAGCGGGAAAAGGGGTAACCTTCCCGCGAACAGGATTTAGGAATTTTGGCAGCTAGGGGTGAGATCCATCCCAGTTCAAAATTTCGACAGGCTTCTCTGGAGTCTGATATTATGGTTTTAGAAGTGTCATGTGAGATGGCTTGGGCTATGGCCACCTCTTCAGCATGGGTAGGATTGGGTGCGCGGAAGAAGAGCCAATCCACATGCCTGTATTGGTGGACTACGGCTGCCGTATACCAACCCCCGTGGTAAGGGCCGGCGACATCCGTGTAAATTACGTTTTGTTTAGAGCCGTATCGGCGCCGGAGGGCAAGAGCCCGCGCCTCCCGGCGGCCAGCGTGTGACTCATGGGACACATTGGTGGGGAGGGGTCGAACATGGATCGCGTATTTCCAATGTTCGGGCACTCGTACCCGCTCCTCTTTGTGGAATTCATGCCTGATGTGTAGGCGATCTAGGAGTCGTCAGCCTTACGGTGTCTGTGCCAGGCGGGTGTATTGGCTTGTTAGGTGAGCCTCCCGGAGTTCCTGGTAAGTGTTGACCACCCCCAAGGCAAGAAGTCTTGCGTTCGAAGTAGAAATGGGGAGATTTAGGGCTCTCTTGATGATTTTTCGGAGGATGACCTCCAAGTAATCTTCATCATGCTTCCGTAAGTGCAGGTACGGAGTCGCACACAAGATGCGACTTGTGACAAAAGCATGTGCGAGACGAAGCGCATCCTTGCTTTTGAGACCCCCCCCGCCCCGCTTGTTAGAGACCCGGCGGACCATGCGGCCCACCTGTTCTCCAAACTTACGATGTTTGTGAAGTGTTGTCTCGACTCGGCGGTGTTTGTGAATGTAGAGTCCAAGGACACGGATCTCCTGTGCCTCTTTAATTGGTCCACTGAGCAGGGAAAGGCTAATGGACGAAGTGCGTTTTGGCGAAGGCCGAATGTGCACGAATTCTGATTTCTGTGGGGAACATTGGAGGCCGCAGCATGCCGCATATTCCTCCACTACATGGGCTGCGGTTTGCAGGCTGTCCTCCATGTCGCCCAGGCTTCCCTCTGTGGCCCACAGGGTGATGTCATCGGCATAAAGCGCATGCTTTACCGCGTCGACAGCAGCCAGGCGGGCCGGGAGCTGCACCATAGCCAAGTTGAAAAGCAGAGGCCACAACACAGCGCCCTGTGGTGAGCCTCGCGTGCCTAGATGATAGGGGCCGTATTCCTGATCTTGGATGCGAATGTATGCAGTTCGGTCAGTAAGAAAATTTCGGGTGTAATTGAAGGCGCGCTCGCCACAGTGAGTGGCACTCAGGTGCGCTAGGATGACTTCGTGCTTGACGTTATCGAAGGCTCCCTTAAGGTCAAGCGCTAGAATGATCTTGTCGTTATGAGGGTGTTCTACGGGAGTAAGTATCTCGTGGTGTAGTTGTAGGAGTATGTCCCGCGAAGATTTCTTGGGTCTGAAGACGTACATAGAGTCGGCGAAAATGTGGCGCTCTTCCAAGTAGGAGGAGAGACGATCTCTGACCACAGTTTCCATTAGCTGCCCCGCCCAAGAAGTAAGAGAAATGGCTCTGAGGTTCTCAGTGTTGATGGGTTGGCCTGGCTTTGGTATGAACGTTACTACAGACGTTTTCCAATCTAGGGGGATGGGTGTGTTTTTCCGCACCAGATGGCATTTAAAGTCGAGAATCGACTGGTGTGCTGTATAGGGTAGATTTGCTAAGATTTTGACGGTGAGCTTGTCTCGCCCGGGAGCCGTACCCCGCCTCATTTGGCTAGAGCGGCGCGGAGGTCGTGTAACAGAAAAGGAGCGTCCAGTGCCGAGTTCTCCCTGCCTGCACAGTGATACTCGGGTCCCCGCAGGTCCTGCTGAGTGCAGAGATATCGGTCCCGTAGTGAGAAGGCTAGTTGTGTTGTGGAGCCTTGGAAATTGTGAAAGGCTCGGTGTAGATGTTTTTGTGTTTCCCCTCGCGTTTGAGCGGGGTCAATGAGACTGCGGAAGAGTCTCCATGTATTACGGCGAGACATTTGCCTGCCGGCAGTAGTACATCGATCTACCCAATTTGAGTCGGTGAGCTGGGCAGCGTACTCGGCCGCCTGCTGGGTGAGATCCAGTATCCGTATGGGGAGTTTGCGGTTTTGTTTTTGCCGGCGCCATCTCTTTGTGAGGCTGTGACGGGCTTCCCAAAGATGGAGGAGGTGGTTATCCACATCCGGTTCGTGAGCTGTATTGTAGTCTCGTGCTTTCTTAGTGTTTGGAGCACAGATTGGGCCCACTGGGAATAACCAATCTGTTGAATGGGAGAGGCAGATACAGACTTTCGGAAGGCGTCCCAGTTCGGTAGGTGAGCCTGTGCGATGGGGCGTTGTAGGGGTCGTGTAGAGAATGTGGTACTGAGAATGTTGACCAGACTGCACGTCTGATGTTTTTTGTGAAGGTTAGGCAGGGGCAGGTGTCCCGGCTGACAGAGTTACCTACACGAGTTGGCTGCGCAGGGTCGATATGATGAGTGATGCCCAGCGTGGAAGTTAGCTCCGCAAGTTTCCTTCCCCGCATCTCTTCCTTGCGATAACCCCAAAGCCTGCTAGGGGCGTTCAAGTCGCCCACTATTAAGAGGAGTTCACGCCCTGCGAGCTTCAGTGCCCGGCTAAAGATGTCAGCGAATGCGATTTTTTTGAGTTGAGGTTTGCAATAAATATTGAGGATGTGCACCGGGGGCTCGGTTCTGCGCAGGGGAAGGACCATGACCATGGTGTACGAGTACGGTATTGAAATATCGAGGTCGACCTCTTGCGCAGTTAAGGTTTTATGTACAAGAAGGCAGGTGAATGGGTCCCGCTGAAAAGTGTTATAACCTGAGAGACGCACGGCGTTGCCGGGCTCCTGAAGGGCAACGACGGCGCACAGGTGTTCGAAGGTTTCCAGATAGAGGCGAAAATGGGCCCTTTTGGCCCTATCCTTGAAGCCTCTACAGTTCCACTGAATTAAAGAAAGTAGTTGAGGTTTCCGGTTTCGCGATGTGGGGACAACGCTTAAGTGCTGTCGCCATATTGAGAATTTGGGGTGGCTGGGAGGGACTCAACCCCTACTACTACGGTGCCCTGTGCAAGTAGGAGTCCTCATAGGCTCCAGGGAGGTCAATGGCATGTGAAAACATAGAGGGACGGTTAACGTCCTTGAGGGGACTAGCCCTTCGGCTGCGAGGGTTGGTGCCGTAGAGCCAAGTTTTAATGTTACTCGTCACCTGTTGGGTGACATTGACGGAAAGATTTTCGATGCTTTTGCTCATATTGGTGAGTTGTGCCATCAAAACAGTCATAGCGTTTTCAATAGCCTGAAATCGGTCTTCAGTGTTAGAGGGCTCCGAGACGGACGGAGTGGTGGACATGGGTGTCGGTTCTGGAGCGTCAGCGGTAATTGCGGTAAGGGGAGGGGGCGGTGACGCGGGGGTGACGGGCGCACTGCCTGCCTCCAAAGCGGCAATTTTGGCTAGAAGCTGCGCGTTTCGTGCCCGCAGCGCAGCGAGCTCTTGTTTGAGCTCGAGGAATTCGGGGGAGGAGGTGGGGAAGGAAGAGCAAGAAGAGGAGGCGGCCCTCGCCCCGGTGCCCACCTGAGAGGATGTCTTCTTGGTCGGCCGCCTGAGAGCGCCAGCATCGGTCAGGGGTGGAAAGTCCCCAGCTGGGAGCACGGGGCACTGTGGTCAGGTGTATTGGTTGACGTCTTCTGTGACGTCTGTGGTGTCTTGTGTGGAAGTGGCGCTTGCTGATTGGTGCGTCCGGCAACAGGGTTCTTGGGGGCTTGGTTGGGAGCTCCCGGGTGACGTCCTTCGGGCGTGACGTCAGATGTCTTGGGCGCTGACCGCTGCTGCGGGGAGCCGCGGCCGCCATGATGCCCGCCCGGCTGCTGCAGGCGGCGAAATCTTGCTTTGCATGCCTGGGACCCGGTGAGGTGTCCCTCGCCGCATACCAGGCACGATGGCTTGCATTCTTGTGGTGCCATCCCCTCCTCAGAGGCACCCACAACCTGACCACAATGGCCTCAGCGTTGGTCGTTCGGGTGGGGACACAGCTCCACCCGGTGGGCCACCGTCCCGCAGCGGTAGCAGGCCGGTATGGTGCGTTTTTATTCGCGTACCGGGGTCACGACACTGTTATAGTGCACAAACCGGGGCACGTAGCGGCCCTCGAAAGTTAGGAGGGCCACTGAAGTCTTTTCCAGCTTTCTGATGAAAGCGATGCTTCCACCCCGTCAGTGGATCTTTGCTTTCAAGGAGGCGGAGGTCTCCTGTTCGTGCACCGTATGACGCCGCGGCACACTTCCCCACTGATTTTGGCGTGGCCGATCATCGGAAGGGACCCTGTGATGTTTCGAGCGAGAATTCTCGGGAGAGAAGGTTCGCAGAGTTGATGTCTTCGGTTGCGACAACGATGATATTTTGCTCCCACATGGGCCACACACTGATAGAATCACTATTGGTAGCGTTCACATATGAGGTGAGCTTGGCGCCTAGTTCCCCTGTTTGAAAGGTAGCTTTGAGATCCACCATTATTCGAGGCTTCAGCACGATGGTGAAATCTTCCGCAGCAATGCGGGGCATAGCGGTGGGCCACCACGATACACGGGATGTCTTCTTCTTGGGTGGAATCTTCGCTGATGTGGCCTTATCGGTAGCCGAGCCCTTGGTAGCTTTAGATTGCTGGCGACGCTTGCGGAGCGCCACTCATCCACGATATCCGTAGATGGAACGGAGCCTTCCGACGTTGAGGCAGAAACTTCTTTCCACGCTAAAGTAGTGGGATCGCATCCACGGAGAGCGGTGGCCGCCCTATGTGGCTGCGGGCGCGGGGAAATCCCCACGCAGTCGGCGTTCGGTCCAACGCTCGTTAGGGCGAGCGCGGCGCCCACGAGGTGAGGTCAACAAGTGGGCATAAAATGCCCAAAAAGCGGCCCACCTGGATGAGAATGGTGTCTTCTGCTGCCGAATGATGTTAGGAAGACAATAGGCTCAGTTTTGGTGAGGTGTCAAGCAGGGTTACGCTGGTCCTGACGAAAAGCACAGGAGCGGAGTCCGCTCTCGTCGCGCGCCACAGGCGACCTCTCCCGGGATGGGAAGCGACCGACAATGGGAAGAATCTCGACCTGACAGAGGGATGTCCAAGTTGGGGAAGTTTCCACAATTGGCCACCTGGACTTAGATTGGTGTGCTGCCGGGACGACCTGTCTTTTATGTTTTGACAGCTGTCGCCGCAGACCCTTTTCTACCCTTCTGGGAAGAGGCAGATTGACATGCCCGAGTAACCTGTTTCCCGACTAGCCCCACAAGCGTGTCGTTGACCGCCGGACGTTTGTTGTTTCAGGAGTGCAACGACCCCTCAGCGAGAGTGAAATATACTGGTACCATGGTGGGTGGCGTCGTGTGTGTTATTGGGTGTTATCAAGAAGGAAGAGCCAGCCTGAGGGGTTAAAACGACGGTGTTGCGTGAGAAAAGGCACTCTGAGCCCTCGGTTACAGGCTCATCCGGTTTCCTCGACGCTGAACTCTTACCTTGTCTCTATGTAATTGAATGTACAAAAAAATCACAGCATATCCACGGAGTGAATGATGATGAGTGGGCGAAGCTGCGGAGGTTCATCGGTAAACCGTGAATCGTCCGTGAATTCTGCCCAGTACATGATCACCGACGTGAGATCGGGCGCGTTTATACTAAAGGTTCGGTGAGAGTTATGACGATCGTGGTTTTGGGACGTTAAACCCCAGATATTATTATAGAGTTATGATGACTTGCAGCTCACTTTAGTTTTACATGTACGCTGTGAATTTTCATTGTTTAATCACGCACAGGAGAAATCGCACACATGCACTACCTTGGAGGTCAAAATACAGTGCCTATATATACGGGGTGGTCAGTGAACGGTTGTGCAGCGTGAGCGGTCGGTTTTTTCAATCAAGACGCTGCCGCGACGCTGCCTCGAGACGCTGCCTGCGTCGGCGCCGCTGCGCCGCGAGGCAAGATAGGGGGGGGGATCGTAGGAGAGAAGAACGAGGGGGAAGCGTAGGAGAGGAGAGGGCGATACATATCATGTACTGTCGCAGCGCATTGTCTTTAGGGAGCCTTCGTGTGTGCACGCCCCCTCCGTTTTTAAGACTGGTTATGGGAGAGGGGAAGGGGAGAGGGTGAGTGGAGAGGGAAAGGGGAGAGGGGTAGAGGACATGGGGAATGGTGAGGGGCAGTGGAGAGGAGTTGTGTGGAGAGGGTATGCGCAAGCGCAGTAAGGGTGGTCACGCCGCACACCACCACCACCACCACCACCACCGGACAGATACTGCCGCTTACTGCCGGCTGCCGGGAGATACGCCGGACAACGGAGACGTGACAAGGTTAGACTAAGAGGAGCTACGCCCCTAAAAGTGCCAGTAAACATGCTTGTTATCGTTTTCCCAACTTGCTAGCATCAGTTCCTCAACCCGAAGACTCGACTACGCTACCAAACGGAGTCTGGGTACAACGCAGTGACGTAGTCTGGGTACGACGCAGTCCTATCGTCGCAATAACTGGTTGCAGCGGAATGACGGGTCTAAATACCCGGTCGCAACAGTATGCAGTGCACACTTCCATGCTGGCACAAACATGGCTTTGTTGCACTGTACATGCATCCTTTAGAGAAAGTGTTCTTTGAATTTATTATTATTTTTTTCATTTTTTAATTTTTTGCCCGATGCTATTCGCAGAGTGCGCTCCTGTGCTAGGTACGCCTTGCACGGCGCCAATGAATCTTATATGTTCATGTGTCGCGATATCTCACTGGCTAGTGACGCGGTTTCTGTCTAACGCGATATTTTTGTTTTTCCTATTGTTATTCGCAGTGTTGTGTCCACCATGCGCGTATAACTTGTTGTTCTCGATGCACAGAACGTTTGATTGTGGTGCACTGCGGCACACTGTGAAGCTACACACCTATAAATACTGTCTGTCACATGTATTGCATTCATTCTGATGAAAGCTGGCCCACCAGCCGAAACGTTAATAAACCACATTTCGTCTGTGAGTCCTGCTCTTCACTCATATATGTATATATATATATATATATATATATATATATATATATATATATATATATATATATATATATATATATATATATATATATATATATATAAAGTAGTGTGAAAAGCATCACGCAGACCACAATAAGGAATGCAGAACGAGACTACGACTTTCGTTGGTTTGGCACTGTGTATTTTCACTAACGTTTCGTCTGGTGGACCACACTTTGTCAAAGTAACAAGTACATCATGGTGGGTTTCCTTATAAACAGGCTGAAGTTAGATAGTTTCAAGGGACTTATCGATAGCAAGAATGACATCATAAGATAGCGGTCACACGCAGTCGACATAGATTCAAGCGCGCACATTTGGGACTCGTGGCATTGAAGTCATGTTACACAGAGTAAGATTGCACACGCAGTTGATATGGCATTCCACACTAGTGATATGATAGAATTATTGGACTGCACGTCACATGGAGGAAAAAGGGGGGGAGGACATCAGATCTGCGATTTGCCTACTTTTTTCACAGGAACGTAATCACATGCTAGCATTAAACTGCAAACAGTCTTGAGATCGCAAACACAAAATCTACGCAACACTAAGATCAATTTTTGCTTTTTAACTTTTCCTGAAGTACGCTTCAAACACGTAAAGGCTAATACGAGAACAAACTAAAAAACTAAAAAAAAAACAGCACAGGCACCGTACATGATACACACAACTCGGTACGTCAACACGTAGTGTGATACGAAAGCTGAAAAATAGTGGGTGATTACCACCGTAACCATTGAGGAAACACGACCGATATTAAAAACAGAGCTGCCTATACCATTGAAGACCAGGTTATGAATAACAGTGCTTAGTGGGAACGCTTGTAAGTGTGCCTGTGCTTCCGTTGATGCCGGATCGGACAGTGTTAAGCTCATAGATTAGGTGAGACTCGCGGGCTTCACGATCATGATGAGAACGAAAGCCTTAGTCAAGTATAGTGGCCCGAATATTTTCAAAAGAATGTCCAGGTAAACGAATGTGTTTTGATAATGCTAGGCTAGGAAGCTTATTGGAATGCGATCTATGGTTGTTAAAGCGCAATCTAAATGAAGTTTCCGTTTGGCCAATGTACCGTTTTTAGGGGCGAAGCTCCTTAAGGCGGCACCCGTTCGTCCCTCGTCGTGGTCGTAGTAGTGAGTAACAAGTCTTACGCTTTGACCTCCAAGGTGGTGCCGGTGGGAGATTTCTCCTGTGCGTTGTTGAACAATAAAAAATTCGCAGCGTGCGCGTTAACTAAAAGCCGAATTCTTCTGTCTCTCATTCCCCATTAGCAGCCATTGGCATGTTCCAGTAGGAAACGTTAGTAGAAGTAGAAGTGTAAGTGTTAGCTAAAAGCCGACTTCTTCTGTCTCTCATTGCCATTAGCAGCCATTGTTTACCTCCAAGGTAGTGCCTGGTGAGATTTCTCCTGTGCGTGATTAAACAATAAAAATTTTGTTCAAAACGCCGTTGATTGATGAAATAAACCAACGAAAGACGCCAGATGCTTTGTAAAAGCAGAACGAAAAAACGCCAGATGTTTTTCTTAAAGTTGTCATGAGTAAAGGGGCACGGGGCGCGAGCCGGACAGCGCAAGGCGTCGATGGTGTGCGGGGGATGGAAAAATACCCGATGGTGTGCACCCCCGCCACGTCGACGCAAGCCATTGGCCGGAGGAAGGCGCGTGCCACGCGACCCGAACCGAGGTGCGGAACCCCAGAGGATCAAGCAGTCATTGTTCGTTGGAGTCGTCAAGGAGCAAGGTGTTGCAAGCCAGCGTCGCACCCGCGACGAGTGCGGTAGGGCTCCGTTCTGGGGGCAGCAGCAAGAGAGGCTCGGGAAGGTGGCCGTCGACCTTGGTGTCATCCAAGTGAGGCTCCCCGGGCTTGCAGCAGCCCCGTCACAGCAGTTCGCAGGGCACCTACGGCACTCCCACAGCGCGGCAAGACGACAGCGACCCACGACAATCACGGAGAGCCACGTCGGCAGTTTGACCCGGTGGCACCAAGAGGATAGGCCGAGGGTTAGGCCTAACCGGACGAGACGACGTTCTCGAAGGAAGACCGACGGGTCAGCGACGAGGACGACTAGCGAGGCGGCAGCTTCGACGACGGCGACTCCCAGACGTCGAGGAGTAGCATCGACGGGACTCAGCGTCGACTTTGGCGCGGAAGCGAGGCGACGGACTCACGCGAAGTAAGACCGTTCCATTTGCGTCGCTAGACCAAGACGCCATAGTTGCCAGACTTTCGGGCCACTCAGGCCGAGTTTAGTTAGGAGTGTTGGTTGGATCCTTTTGTACCGCTTAGCGTTTTTGCACAGGTTACTCCTAATTGTAATTATCTAGCGTGTAAACTTTGTCGTTTGCAGTGTTGTGGTTTATAAAGGGTGTTTGCAGTGACGCCACGGTCTCCCGCCTCGCTCTCTCTCCCAACTCCATCACACATTGCAAGCGCTCCCGAGATACGTGACACAATAAGTGGCGAGCCTGTGCCAGGATTTTTCCAGCGTTGGGCCCAGTCACGTACCGTCGGGGGTTGCAAGGATGGATTGGGAGAAATTGGCGGCCGTGGCCAGAGACTGCGAAATGAATAAGGAGGAGACGATGAGGTTTTTCGAGAACGCTCAGAAAGAGCGCGAAAGAGAGTTCGAGCGTGAGAAGGAACGCGAGAAGGAGCGTGCGCGTGAGGCGCGGGAGCAGCATGAGCGTGAGGAGCAGCGCGCGCAGAAGGAGCATGAACGCGAGAAGGAAATCCTAGAACTGAAGTTGAAGTTAGCAGAGATGAACGCGTGTCCGCGCAGCGACCCTAGTCGCGCGAGTACCCCGACGACGGCGTTGGCCAACTCTACTCCCACGCCGAGACAAATTTGCCCAAGAAAGCTAATGGCACCCTTCGATGAGCGAAGGGACGATCTTGATGCATATTTGCATCGATTCGAAAGGATCGCTATTGGGCAAGGCTGGGAGAAGGGCGAGTGGGCAAACGCTCTGAGTTTGTGTCTCGTGGGAGAGGCCTTGAGTGTGTTTGGTCGCATGCCAGCCCAAGAGTCTCTAGACTATGACATAGTAAAGAAGACTTTATTAGAGAGGTTCAGGTTGACGGCTGAAGGGTTTCGGGAGAAGTTCCGAACGTGTAAGCCCGAAGATGCAGAAACTGGCAAGCAGTTTGCGTGTCGGCTGGCCAATTATTTTGATCGTTGGGTGGAACTGTCTGAGACAGAGAAAACGTATGAAGGGGTGCGCGACAGGATGGTTGGCGAACAGTTCCTAAACCGGTGCAGCAGTCAATTGGCGGTATTTTTGAAAGAAAGGAACTTGCACACGGTGGAGGAGATGGCCAAGCAGGCTGATCAGTTCATGGAGGCACAAGGGTTAAGGAATTTGGAAAAAGACAAAGACAACAGTAAGGAAGAAGGGAGCAACAGTGAGGCCCCAATGGGTAAACAAAGGGCACAGCAGCGGTGTTTCTTGTGCGACAGAATAGGGCACATAGCCATGAACTGCCGCACAAGCACTAGTCGACAAGAATCCCACGTGATATGCCAATTGTGCCAGAAAAGGGGGCACAAAGCAAACGAGTGCAGGAATAGACCGTTGGAGCACACTGCATGTGCAGTAAGGTCAGAAGAGAAGGAAGAGGTAGTCGGTGCTGTGATAGATAGGTCGGAAGGGTTTAATATGCCAGTGGTGGAAGGCAAAGTAAACGGCAAACGGGTAACGGTATTGAGGGACTCAGGAGCAGATACGGTGTTAGTGAGGAGAAGCCTGGTGAATGGACGAGATTTCACGGGGAGAGTAGGAGCAGTGGTTTTTGCAGATGGGTCCAAGGTGAGACTACCAGAGGCCAAGATACGGCTGGATACCCCTTATTTCGTAGGAGAAATTATGGCAAAGTGTATGGAGGATCCAATTTATGACGTTATCTTAGGAAATAGGCCAGGGGTACGAAGGGTGGACGACCCAGCGCAGCCAGGTGGCTATGTCAGGCCAAGAAAGCAGTACCGGAGAAAAGAAAAGGCAAACAAAAGCCCTGAAAGCTCAGAAGCTAGAGCGAAAAATGTGGGTGGCGAAGGACAACGCGAGAGTAGATCGAGAATTTTGGAGCAGGTAGGGGTAACCTCAGAGGAGTTCTCGAAAGAACAAAGGTGTGACAGAACCCTGAGGCACGCGAGAGATAGGGTTGGCCGTAAACGTACAAGAGAAGGGTTTAGAGACGGAGTGTTTTACGAAGTGATCAATGATTTGATTTTCCGGAGGTTCTGGAAAAGCGGAACACCCGTCACACAATTGATGGTGCCCACATGTTATAGGCAGGCAATCTTAGAATACTGCTACGCGAGTGGGTTCAGAGATGCCAAGAACCTGCGAAGAGAAGTGACGAGAGAGGCATTTTGGCCAGGGATATATCGAGATGTTAAGCAATTTGTGAAAAGTCGCCAATGAAGCTATTGGTTGTGTCATTGTGAAGTGTGGTACCTTGGTATGGACTATAGTGTTTTGGACAATGAACATGTGGTGGGTAGAACTAAGGATAGTGGGGTTGTGAAGTGCAGACAAATTGTGAGTGAAAGCGTGCGACGATGTGGTGAAGGGAAGGTGAGCCTAAGCCAAGCAAGGAAAAAGCACGCATCACAAGATACGGGACACCATCAGAAGAGCAGTGGTCCGTAACCCCAAGGAGGAGGATGAAAGCAGTTTTTTACGAAAAAACTCTTCAAAAGGGGGCCCAATGTCATGAGTAAAGGGGCACGGGGCGCGAGCCGGACAGCGCAAGGCGTCGATGGTGTGCGGGGGATGGAAAAATACCCGATGGTGTGCACCCCCGCCACGTCGACGCAAGCCATTGGCCGGAGGAAGGCGCGTGCCACGCGACCCGAACCGAGGTGCGGAACCCCAGAGGATCAAGCAGTCATTGTTCGTTGGAGTCGTCAAGGAGCAAGGTGTTGCAAGCCAGCGTCGCACCCGCGACGAGTGCGGTAGGGCTCCGTTCTGGGGGCAGCAGCAAGAGAGGCTCGGGAAGGTGGCCGTCGACCTTGGTGTCATCCAAGTGAGGCTCCCCGGGCTTGCAGCAGCCCCGTCACAGCAGTTCGCAGGGCACCTACGGCACTCCCACAGCGCGGCAAGACGACAGCGACCCACGACAATCACGGAGAGCCACGTCGGCAGTTTGACCCGGTGGCACCAAGAGGATAGGCCGAGGGTTAGGCCTAACCGGACGAGACGACGTTCTCGAAGGAAGACCGACGGGTCAGCGACGAGGACGACTAGCGAGGCGGCAGCTTCGACGACGGCGACTCCCAGACGTCGAGGAGTAGCATCGACGGGACTCAGCGTCGACTTTGGCGCGGAAGCGAGGCGACGGACTCACGCGAAGTAAGACCGTTCCATTTGCGTCGCTAGACCAAGACGCCATAGTTGCCAGACTTTCGGGCCACTCAGGCCGAGTTTAGTTAGGAGTGTTGGTTGGATCCTTTTGTACCGCTTAGCGTTTTTGCACAGGTTACTCCTAATTGTAATTATCTAGCGTGTAAACTTTGTCGTTTGCAGTGTTGTGGTTTATAAAGGGTGTTTGCAGTGACGCCACGGTCTCCCGCCTCGCTCTCTCTCCCAACTCCATCACACATTGCAAGCGCTCCCGAGATACGTGACACAATAAGTGGCGAGCCTGTGCCAGGATTTTTCCAGCGTTGGGCCCAGTCACGTACCGTCGGGGGTTGCAAGGATGGATTGGGAGAAATTGGCGGCCGTGGCCAGAGACTGCGAAATGAATAAGGAGGAGACGATGAGGTTTTTCGAGAACGCTCAGAAAGAGCGCGAAAGAGAGTTCGAGCGTGAGAAGGAACGCGAGAAGGAGCGTGCGCGTGAGGCGCGGGAGCAGCATGAGCGTGAGGAGCAGCGCGCGCAGAAGGAGCATGAACGCGAGAAGGAAATCCTAGAACTGAAGTTGAAGTTAGCAGAGATGAACGCGTGTCCGCGCAGCGACCCTAGTCGCGCGAGTACCCCGACGACGGCGTTGGCCAACTCTACTCCCACGCCGAGACAAATTTGCCCAAGAAAGCTAATGGCACCCTTCGATGAGCGAAGGGACGATCTTGATGCATATTTGCATCGATTCGAAAGGATCGCTATTGGGCAAGGCTGGGAGAAGGGCGAGTGGGCAAACGCTCTGAGTTTGTGTCTCGTGGGAGAGGCCTTGAGTGTGTTTGGTCGCATGCCAGCCCAAGAGTCTCTAGACTATGACATAGTAAAGAAGACTTTATTAGAGAGGTTCAGGTTGACGGCTGAAGGGTTTCGGGAGAAGTTCCGAACGTGTAAGCCCGAAGATGCAGAAACTGGCAAGCAGTTTGCGTGTCGGCTGGCCAATTATTTTGATCGTTGGGTGGAACTGTCTGAGACAGAGAAAACGTATGAAGGGGTGCGCGACAGGATGGTTGGCGAACAGTTCCTAAACCGGTGCAGCAGTCAATTGGCGGTATTTTTGAAAGAAAGGAACTTGCACACGGTGGAGGAGATGGCCAAGCAGGCTGATCAGTTCATGGAGGCACAAGGGTTAAGGAATTTGGAAAAAGACAAAGACAACAGTAAGGAAGAAGGGAGCAACAGTGAGGCCCCAATGGGTAAACAAAGGGCACAGCAGCGGTGTTTCTTGTGCGACAGAATAGGGCACATAGCCATGAACTGCCGCACAAGCACTAGTCGACAAGAATCCCACGTGATATGCCAATTGTGCCAGAAAAGGGGGCACAAAGCAAACGAGTGCAGGAATAGACCGTTGGAGCACACTGCATGTGCAGTAAGGTCAGAAGAGAAGGAAGAGGTAGTCGGTGCTGTGATAGATAGGTCGGAAGGGTTAATATGCCAGTGGTGGAAGGCAAAGTAAACGGCAAACGGGTAACGGTATTGAGGGACTCAGGAGCAGATACGGTGTTAGTGAGGAGAAGCCTGGTGAATGGACGAGATTTCACGGGGAGAGTAGGAGCAGTGGTTTTTGCAGATGGGTCCAAGGTGAGACTACCAGAGGCCAAGATACGGCTGGATACCCCTTATTTCGTAGGAGAAATTATGGCAAAGTGTATGGAGGATCCAATTTATGACGTTATCTTAGGAAATAGGCCAGGGGTACGAAGGGTGGACGACCCAGCGCAGCCAGGTGGCTATGTCAGGCCAAGAAAGCAGTACCGGAGAAAAGAAAAGGCAAACAAAAGCCCTGAAAGCTCAGAAGCTAGAGCGAAAAATGTGGGTGGCGAAGGACAACGCGAGAGTAGATCGAGAATTTTGGAGCAGGTAGGGGTAACCTCAGAGGAGTTCTCGAAAGAACAAAGGTGTGACAGAACCCTGAGGCACGCGAGAGATAGGGTTGGCCGTAAACGTACAAGAGAAGGGTTTAGAGACGGAGTGTTTTACGAAGTGATCAATGATTTGATTTTCCGGAGGTTCTGGAAAAGCGGAACACCCGTCACACAATTGATGGTGCCCACATGTTATAGGCAGGCAATCTTAGAATACTGCTACGCGAGTGGGTTCAGAGATGCCAAGAACCTGCGAAGAGAAGTGACGAGAGAGGCATTTTGGCCAGGGATATATCGAGATGTTAAGCAATTTGTGAAAAGTCGCCAATGAAGCTATTGGTTGTGTCATTGTGAAGTGTGGTACCTTGGTATGGACTATAGTGTTTTGGACAATGAACATGTGGTGGGTAGAACTAAGGATAGTGGGGTTGTGAAGTGCAGACAAATTGTGAGTGAAAGCGTGCGACGATGTGGTGAAGGGAAGGTGAGCCTAAGCCAAGCAAGGAAAAAGCACGCATCACAAGATACGGGACACCATCAGAAGAGCAGTGGTCCGTAACCCCAAGGAGGAGGATGAAAGCAGTTTTTTACGAAAAAACTCTTCAAAAGGGGGCCCAATGTCATGAGTAAAGGGGCACGGGGCGCGAGCCGGACAGCGCAAGGCGTCGATGGTGTGCGGGGGATGGAAAAATACCCGATGGTGTGCACCCCCGCCACGTCGACGCAAGCCATTGGCCGGAGGAAGGCGCGTGCCACGCGACCCGAACCGAGGTGCGGAACCCCAGAGGATCAAGCAGTCATTGTTCGTTGGAGTCGTCAAGGAGCAAGGTGTTGCAAGCCAGCGTCGCACCCGCGACGAGTGCGGTAGGGCTCCGTTCTGGGGGCAGCAGCAAGAGAGGCTCGGGAAGGTGGCCGTCGACCTTGGTGTCATCCAAGTGAGGCTCCCCGGGCTTGCAGCAGCCCCGTCACAGCAGTTCGCAGGGCACCTACGGCACTCCCACAGCGCGGCAAGACGACAGCGACCCACGACAATCACGGAGAGCCACGTCGGCAGTTTGACCCGGTGGCACCAAGAGGATAGGCCGAGGGTTAGGCCTAACCGGACGAGACGACGTTCTCGAAGGAAGACCGACGGGTCAGCGACGAGGACGACTAGCGAGGCGGCAGCTTCGACGACGGCGACTCCCAGACGTCGAGGAGTAGCATCGACGGGACTCAGCGTCGACTTTGGCGCGGAAGCGAGGCGACGGACTCACGCGAAGTAAGACCGTTCCATTTGCGTCGCTAGACCAAGACGCCATAGTTGCCAGACTTTCGGGCCACTCAGGCCGAGTTTAGTTAGGAGTGTTGGTTGGATCCTTTTGTACCGCTTAGCGTTTTTGCACAGGTTACTCCTAATTGTAATTATCTAGCGTGTAAACTTTGTCGTTTGCAGTGTTGTGGTTTATAAAGGGTGTTTGCAGTGACGCCACGGTCTCCCGCCTCGCTCTCTCTCCCAACTCCATCACACATTGCAAGCGCTCCCGAGATACGTGACAAAAGTGTAGTAGTTATATGTAGCCACCTCGCCCGATCGTCAACAGGCGAGGTGGACCGGCAACGGCGCGAGGACCCTGCCGTACGAGAGTTAAATCACACTAAAAGACATACTTTGCGGGCGATACACTCTAGTGAGCTTTCAACTTTTCGTCTTAATGTACATGATAAAGAAATTATTTCTACGAAAAACGCAAGGCACACCTTGAGCAATATGTTTGGTTTTGGGACGCTAAATGGAACCATGAGGCGATGCGAAGCCGGAGCACTTGCACGATCGCGTTCCGTTGGCTTTCGTTGGGCATGCTACCGCCCTCGCGTCGTGGAACGCGCGTCCTGTCTTCCCTCTAGCCTTGCCTTTAATTCGCACAGGGCGAGCGGGGAATGCGGTCGCTCTTGGCGCTCTTTTTTAGGGGCGAAGCTCCTTAAGGTGGCACCAGTTCGTCCCTCGTAGTCGTAGTCGTAGTGAGTAACCAGTCTTACGCTTTGACCTCCAAGGTGGTGCCGGTGGGAGATTTTTCCTGTGCGTTGTTGAACAATAAAAAATTCGCAGCGTTAGCTAAAAGCCGACTTCTTCTGTCTCTCATTCCCATTAGCAGCCATTCTTTACCTCCAAGGTAGTGCCTGGTGAGATTTCTCCTGTGCGTGATTAAACAATAAAAATTTTGTTCAAAACGCCGTTGATTGATGAAATAAACCAACGAAAGACGCCAGATGTTTTGTAAAAGAAAAACGAAAGAACGCCAGATGTTTCTAAAGCAAAACGAAAATACGCCAGCTGCTTAACGAAAGACGCCAGATGTTTTCTAAAGCATTGGTTTTCTAAACAATGAAAATTCACAGCGTGCATGTAAAATTAAAGTGAGCTGCAAGTCGTCATAACTCATCGAACCTTTAGTATAAACGCGCCCGATCTCACGTCGGTGATGATGTACTGGGCAGAATTCACGGAAGATTCACGGTTTACCGGTGAACCTCCGCAGCTTCGCCCACTCATCATCATTCACTCCGTGGATATGCTGTGATTTTTTTTGCAGACGGTACACTCAAGCATGTATATAACGTTAGAACTATCGCAATTAAATGAACCTCGAATGTTAAGGGAGAAGTCTGAAAACGTGCTGATGGCTTTCTGTGTCGTTTGCATATGTAGGCACACCTTTCAACGTGCTTTGTTGCAGGGTGCACAGCCGGTTATTTCGGGCCTATTTACTTTTGATGATGTTAATAAATCTCGGAGATTTTTAGACCGTCGGTACACAACGCGAGGTGGTTCAGGAAAAATACTCTTGAAATGTTCGCTTTGGGCAAGGATATTATAGTGGCGTTTTGATATAGAATGTACCTTTGGTGCTGATGCTGAGTTTGTTAGTACAAGGATGGTGCTATTCTGTTTTTCGGGCAAACTGTTCCCCCTCAGAATTTCCGCTCTATTCAATTTATCTGCTCGACCTATTGCGTCATCGATTAAAGCCGATGGATATTGCCGTTTAGCGAGAGGATTTTTAAGTTGTTCGCAATTATCTATAAAATCGTCGCGGTTGGAGCACAATCGTTTAAAGCGATGGGCCTGACTATAAGGAATGGCGGTCTTGCAATGTCGTACATGACTACTCTGGAAATGCAGAAGCGGCTTTTTATCAGTAGGTTTACGATATAGTTTAGTCAGCAGTTTTCCTTGGCATAGCGATACAGTGACGTCTAGAAAGTTTACCGAAAGTGGCGAGTTACTATGCGATAGTTTGATTGACGGGTAAAAATTTATAAACGCATCTGTAAACGTCAAGAGGTTTTGCTCCCCATATGTCCAAATCAAGAAGATATCATCCATGAATCGCTTATTAAAGAAAGGCTGTATGTCAGTGCTGGATAAGAAATCATTCTCCCAAATACCCATAAAGATATTAGCATAATTCGGCCCTATTCGCGTTCCCATTGAAGTACCGCTGACCTGAACGTAATGGCTATCATTGAATTCGAGGTTAAGTTCAAGAATAAGCTTTAACAGCGATCCCAGGGTTTCTTTATCTACAGGCTTTTCGACACGACAGTCTTCATTCGCTTTAAGGACTGCTGAAATCCCGTCGGCATGCGGTATGTTAGTGTACAGCGAGGTCACGTCGAGAGTTACAAGGATTTAATTATGCGGAATGGTAAGGTGTAATATATCTTGGAGAGAACTATTGGTATCGTTTACGAATGACGGAAATGTTTAGGAATTTGGTTGATAAGGGAGTCTACATAGCTTGAAAGGTTTTCCGTTGTAATGTTCACACCGGAAATGATCGGCGGCCTGGGTTACCTTGTTAGTGAATCTTTGGTAGCAAGTAAAACCTACCCGTCACAGGACTGAGCGGTATCAGAGACCGAACGGTTTTTTCGTGTAGTTTTTTCTGCTTTAGTAGTTTTGTGAGCTGATCTATCAAAATGGACCTAAAGTTATTGGTTGGATCGGCTGCGAGCGGTTTATAAAAAGTGGTTTCCGAGAGTTGTCTGGTTGCTTCCATGATACAATCACTTTTATTGAGAGCAATCGCTCCTCCCTTATCCGCTGGTTTAATGACGATATCATGACTATTTGAAAGCTCTTCAATCGCTGTTTTTTCTTCCTTCGTCATATTCTGTCGGTAACTGATGTTGTCTTCTACGCCTCGAGTGTTTCACGTTGCACTGCACCTATATACAGATCTAGACATTTATCACGTTGCGCTGGTGGGGTCCAGTGTTTGTACGAGGGCAGAGATATTTTAGCATCACTAAGATTTTCACGGTTATGGAAGTACTCTCTTAAGCGCATGGTTCGAGCAAAGTTGTCAAGGTCTTTTAAAAGCTGAAATTCATTGAATCCACCAGAGGTTGGGCAAAAGGTAAGACCCTTCGATAAGGCCGATATGTGAGCACCAGAAAGAACAAACATCGAAAGGTTAACAACATTGTCGCTTGGTTCAATTGGTCTGCTTCTGAGTGTTGGTTCAATAGGAACAGTATCTAACTGTTTAACTTCCCCAGGCACCAGCAGTGGCTCTCCCGTCACAAACAGTCGCCACCTTCACGAGGGAGGCACACAGACCACTACGTCTTTCGGTCGCCGCTACCCTTCCCGGAAGAAACACGATCGTTACAATGCTGCCCATTGACTGCCGATTTCCGGTAACTCTGTTCAGAATCTTCCTTCTAGGACATTCTTATGGGCTAGAAAAATTGCCGAGAAAGGCATCCGCTCTGAACTGCATGTAACCGCACTGTCGACGTATCTGAATGCTTCTGCAGTACCGAAAGGCTTACAGCTAAGACTGAAGCCGGCCACCTGCGACC